>NW_027637459.1:0-1000 GCF_951216825.1 Electrona antarctica | reverse complement strand
CTGGTAAAAATGTATGCAAATATACATAAAGGATTTCCCACGCTAAGTAAATTTGTCATTCTCTTTTGACATGTTGGCCCCATTTGACCACATTAAGCCTGGGCATAATATGCGAATAGTCTGCAAAAAATAGGCAAACATTCAGTGGAAATAGCAGAGCTACAAGTTCACAATGTGTTGCATTGTGGCACATTGTGGGCTTGTTGATTGGCTATTTTCACTATTTGACGACGTACAGTTGGAGGCCATCGATATTGTCCTTTTCTTTTTGCTGAGGTTTGCGTGATCTGCGCAAAAGGACAGTTAACCCATTTTGGGCGGGAACCCCTTTTGGTGTTTTAAACATTATGTTATAATTTAGCTATTGAAAAATAGCAGATCTACAAGCTCATAGCGCGCCACCGAGTGGCGCGCTACGAGCTTGTAGGTCTGCTATTTTTGAAAAATCGTGAAAATATTTATTTCAGAAAACTGGAGGATTTAGAAGGATTTTTAAAAATTTTGAGGACAGGCCTAAATGGGTCAAATGATAAGGGACAATATCGGTGGCACCCAACTGTACAATGAAGTATGTAGTATTTAAGTGGTTAAGGAATGCTCGACATTTGAAAGCCTTGGAGACCCTCTCCATAGGTAAACATTTAGAAGTGTGGGCTAATCCCTCGACTTTACGGTCGTCCTCAGAGTACAGTGAGGGACACAGGCTGATGAAGGGTGGGCTGAATTAACCATTACATGCAGCCTGATTAAAATTCCCCCAAGTTTTATTATGGCCAGCCAAGCAGGCCAAACCCATGTGGCCCTTCTCTCTTCCCTTAGTTAACCCATTTCGGACTGATGGCGATTAAAACAAATAGTTTTCTGAAAAAACCCATGTTTTTATGTCAGTTGTGCTCAACCTTTTTCATGTCAAGGACCCCAGAATTATCTCTATTGGGCCACGGACCCCCATCTCAAAATATGTAGTTCCAGGGACCCCCCCCAATAATGTTCGCTCCGG
>NW_027637460.1:0-10583 GCF_951216825.1 Electrona antarctica | reverse complement strand
AGCTTTCTCAGAAAACTGTCAGGATGTAGAAGACATTTTTAGAATCTGATCTCAGGTCAAAATGGGTTAAAGAAATGTTGTTGTTGTTGTTGTTATTACAAGCATAGTGTATAATTTCATCGGAGGTGTAGCTGCTGTTTTGGGAGCAGCCACATCGTGACAGCCAGGCCAGCAGAAATTCCAGATAGATTTGGTTCGCCGACAACATATAAATCTGTCATTTGGAAGGTTGTCTACGGAGAGGTGAACGAGTGTACCTCACTGGAATGAAACGATGCTCCTCCACTCAAACCACCTGGAGGAAACAGAGCTGCCAATGTAATGCTTTTCACAAGCCTTTGGGAGCCGTTTGTCATTTCACACACATCTGCCAACGAAAGTGTGTGTGTGTGTGTGTGTGTGTGTGTGTGTGTGTGTGTGTGTGTGTGTGTGTGTGTGTGTGTGTGTGTGTGTGTGTGTGTGTGTGTGTGTGTGTGTGTGTGTGTGTGTGTGTGTGTGTGTGTGTGTGTGTGTGTGTGTGTGTGTGTGTGTGTGTGTGTGGTTTTTATGCTGAGTCATCATTGCTGATATTTTATTACAAAATGTTGCTGTACGTACTGTTAGCCACACAGTTTCTGTTAAGCATTGTTCCTTGTGCTGGGCCGGTGCATTGGGCCAAAAAAAAGTCACCTGTACTTTGAGCCCTGCACCAAGACTGATATTTAGCTAATTGTCGGTCAGTATACTCGTAGAGATGAAAGCCGTTTATTGCAATGATATTGCATTGTGTTTTGGCCATGTGGCTCTGCTTCCTCGATGCTCCAGAACAAATATGTCACTCCACCCCCCCCCCCCCCCCCCACACACACACACACACACACACACACACACACACACACACACACGTCTGGTCTGGTCTGAGACAGAGCCCAAAGACACACATGTTATTATATGACAGGATAATAGACACACATGACCCTCGTAGTGCAGAACCGACAGCTACTCACCAGAGGGTATTAAAATAACAAAGATACCGTACAATATCGGTCACCGCATTGAATTACATGTTGACATAATAATGATGACCCTATAAATGCTACTATACGGGGAGGAGGCTGGTGGTCACGGACAATCTGGTAGTTGTGGTAGTTTTAGCTAAGCTGAGCCCCGTATGTAGTCCGCTTAACCCATTCTGGACGGGAAACCCCTTTTGGTGTTTTAACCATTATTTTAGCTGTTGAAAAATAGCAGATCTGTGCCGCGCTACGAGCTTGTAGATCTGCTATTTTTTTTTAAATGTGGTGCAAATCTTTGAATATGTATTATTTGAGTTTTTAACTCACAACATATTTTCAGATGGGGGTCGGCGGCCAATAACATATATTTTTGGGGGCCGTTGACATTGCAACTGAACAGCGAGCATAATGGTGCAAGAAGAGCATGCATCGTCTGTCTGTCTGTCTGTCTGTCTGTCTGTCTGTCTGTCTGTCTGTCTGTCTGTCTGTCTGTCTGTCTGTCTGTCTGTCTGTCTGTCTGTCCTTCTGTCTGTCTGTCTGTCTGTCTGTCTGTCTGTCTGTCTGTCTGTCTGTCTGTCTGTCCTTCTGTCTGTCCTTCTGTCTGTCTGTCTGTCTGTCTGTCTGTCTGTCTGTCTGTCTGTCTGTCTGTCTGTCTGTCTGTCTGTCTGTCTGTCTGTCTGTCTGTCTGTCTGTCTGTCTGTCTGTTTGTGAGGCCATGGTCTTCACTCATGGGAGTAAAGGTCCTGGCCTTCTGGAGGACTGACTGGTCCCAGTCCTGAGAGAAGGGATCAGATGGCCAGAGTGAGGCCAGGGGGTGGGTTCCTCTGGCTAACCCCCTCATAGTGAGGCCAGGGGCCTCTGGCTAACCCCCTCCTCCCCTCTGGATGATGACCGTCTGGTGGTTATTGAGCCTGGCCCACCGGCCAAACCTCCCTCCAGAGGATAGCTTTGAATTAATTAGGCCCAGGATTGAGGAGAACGAGACTGGTGGCGCGCGTGGGTGTGACGTGTGTGTGTGTGTGTGACACGTGTGTGTGTGTGACACGTGTGTGACGTGTGTGTGTGATGTGTGTGTGTGCGCGCGTGCGTGCTATCCTTGTTTGAAGGATCATTTTCCAAGAGAAAATATTGTTTTATGGTTAAAGAATCAGTAGGGGAGTTACGCTTACAATCGGGTTAACATTGAGGTTGGTGTCTGGCATTTAACGGTTAGGTTTAGGGGTTGGTTTTGGAGTCATGCCTGATTTATAGTAAGTTGGTTAATGGTAGGTTAGGGTTTAAAAATGGCAATGTTTTCACTAAAATGATGAGGTCCTCACAAGTATAGTAATACTAATGGTGCGTGTTTGTGTGTGTTTGTGTGTGTGTCATAAAGGGTCCGAGGGACAATGGTGGGGGGATGGGGGGGTACACCAAGGGGAGGGATGACAACAGGTGGTGTGAGGAAGACAACCCCCCCCCCCCCCCCTCCTTGCAACAACAGGCCATGGGGGGTCCCGAGGAGAACAATGGCAGCCCCTGGTCCAACTGTTCTCCAATCAAGCCCCATTATCTCAGACCCTCCCCCCCCCACCCCCCAACTATATATGTCCTGGTGGGACGTTCACTATTGTATCGTTACATGTCGGGCAGAAACCGCTCTTATGTCCAATTGTTGTAACCTTTTGTAAACCCATTTAGACCTGAGGTCGATTCTACAAAATGTCCTTCTAAATCATGACAGTTTTCTGAAAAACCCTATGTTTCTGTGTCAGTGGTTCAAAACCCTATGTTTCTGTGTCAGTGGTTCAAAACCATATGTTTCTGTGTCAGTGGTTCAAAACCCTATGTTTCCGTGTCAGTGGTTCAAAACCCTATGTTTCTGTGTCAGTGGTTCAAAACCATATGTTTCTGTGTCAGTGGTGCTCAAACTATTTCATGTCAAGGAAAAATATATGTATTTGGCCGCCGACCCCCACTGAAAATATGTTGTTCCAGGGACCCCCCGTCCCCTCCCCAGAAGCAAAGATTTGAGTTAAAAACGTTCGCTCTGAAATAATATATATTCAGAGATTTGCGGCATGTTCAAGATTCTTTCAAAAATAGCAGATCTACAAGCTCGAAACGCGGAGCGGCACGGCGCGTGTTGAGCTTGTCGATCTGCTATTTTTGAATGTGAATCCTGAAAAGTAACAGTTTTGCACATTATGAGGTTTCCACCCAAACATTGGAGTTGAAGAAAAGTAATTATAGATATAGCTCGGACACTGTCATAATACCAAACATTCACCAGAAGAAAGTTGAAGTATTATTTTAACGTTATGAGGCTATATAATATATGCAATCTAGCGCCCATGTGTCACTCCATTGTAGCAGTTAGAACTAATGCAAGCACACTGACAAGTAGGGGAGCAGTTAATCAAACTAATCCATTATACAAAATAATAAATTAGTATAACTCTTGAAAAATAACAGCTCTACGAACACTGTTGTACAACAAATGATACCGTATAATCATCAGTACTGATTACTGTATGTGGTTAATAAGACTATACAAAGAAAAAAATCCATATTGTGGCTTTAAGATTATTCAATTAATGGAAAAATAATCAATAGGCTAATTGCTACAAACATAGTTGATTGTTTGCAGGCAGCCCTACATTCAAGCAGATACAAGCAATGGGTAATATAAGACAAATACAATTCATCCAAATCCAGATGGGCATACATGGGCAACTGGTGGCCCGGGGGCCACATGCGGCCCCCCCACCATCACTTAAATGTGGCCCTCATTGATTTCAGCTGTTACATTTCCAAACATGACCAGCTTTTATTACTTCTAGTGTATATTAGTAGCTTAATGTAGTATTAAAATTATTATTGTCTTTTTTGATGTCCAATGTATTTGTATTTAGTTCAGTTTTATAAGTTAACATAACTAAATGCAGTTGAAATAAAAATAAAAATAGCCGATCTACAAGATCAAAACGATTCGCAATGCGCCGCGTTTTGAGCTTGAAGATCGGCTATTTTTGCTACGACAGTAATATGCAATGTGGCCCCTCTGGAGTGAGTGTGGAAATATAGTGGCCCTCTGGAGTGAGTGTGGAAATATAGTGGCCCTCTGGAGTGAGTGTGGACATATAGTGGCCCTCTGGAGTGAGTGTGGAAATATAGTGGCCCTCTCCATCGTCAAAGTTGCCCACCCCTGATCTATGGGGTGTCAGACAGATGATTTGACGGAGAGGTTACATCTAGGGGGGTCTCAGACATCATATGACAGTCGGACACTAAGCACGAACACCAATCAATACACATTTCAAACACATCGATCATGACAGACACATCGATACGACGAGGCAGATAAAATGAACATAAAGCCTGAAAGTGGGAGAAGCGAGAGCTTGTTAGTGTCGCTATCGAGTTGGAAAGCGGACAAACGTGTAAGAATGAGCAGCCATTCATTCATCCTTGAAGCTGTCTTCAAAGTAACAAAGAGAGATGACAGTGTCTAGTTGTCATGTTGTTATAGTTTTCTATAGGGCTGGGAGCTATGGGGGGAAAAAGAATATATATATAATATTTTTGAGCAAATACCTCTATCGATATAATAGGAGTCCTACAAGCAAACGTGGGCAATTTGAGCTATTATCTATTCTTGACAATATGTGTAAAAGTATAAAATGGAGACAAACTGTTTGTTTGTCTGCAACTCTGCATGAGATTCTCTCCAGTATCTTACAAACACACACACACACACACACACACACACACACACACACACACACACACACACACACACACACACACACACACACACACACACACACAAACACACACACACACACACACACACACACACACACACACACACACACACACACACACACACACACACACACACACACACACACACACACCACAACATGTGCTTGCTGCCTGCATGGAGACCGCTTCCCATCAAAGAGATTCAAATATTTTCTAGTAAAACAGTTGGTGAGAAGTCTGTCGATTCCAGTGGAGAAAGGCTGATGGTAGAATAGAATGCAACAAGCTGTTCAAACGCTCTCTTGTTCTTACATATTGATTTTTCCGAAACGAATGAATGTGTGCAAGTCTTTATTGCTGTAGTACTTGGGTTTGCGGAATGCATTTGGTTGGTACTTCGTAGGGAGTCTGCCGTAGTACCAGGGAAGCTTCGTAGGGAGTCTGCCGTAGCACCAGGGAAGCTTCGTAGGGAGTCTGCCGTAGTACCAGGGAAGCTTCGTAGGGAGTCTGCCGTAGTACCAGGGAAGCTTAGTAGGGAGTCTGCCGTAGCACCAGGGAAGCTTCGTAGGGAGTCTGCCGTAGTACCAGGGAAGCTTCGTAGGGAGTCTGCCGTAGCACCAGGGAAGCTTCGTAGGGAGTCTGCCGTAGCACCAGGGAAGCTTCGTAGGGTGTCTGCCGTAGCACCAGGGAAGCTTCGTAGGGTGTCTGCCGTAGCACCAGGGAAGCTTCGTAGGGAGTCTGTCGTAGCACCAGGGAAGCTTCGTAGGGAGTCTGCCGTAGCACCAGGGAAGCTTCGTAGGGAGTCTGCCGTAGCACCAGGGAAGCTTCGTAGGGTGTCTGCCGTAGCACCAGGGAAGCTTCGTAGGGTGTCTGCCGTAGCACCAGGGAAGCTTCGTAGGGAGTCTGTCGTAGCACCAGGGAAGCTTCGTAGGGTGTCTGCCGTAGCACCAGGGAAGCTTCGTAGGGAGTCTGCCGTAGCACCAGGGAAGCTTCGTAGGGAGTCTGCCGTAGCACCAGGGAAGCTTCGTAGGGTGTCTGCCGTAGCACCAGGGAAGCTTCGTAGGGAGTCTGCCGTAGCACCAGGGAAGCTTCGTAGGGAGTCTGCCGTAGCACCAGGGAAGCTTCGTAGGGAGTCTGCCGTAGCACCAGGGAAGCTTCGTAGGGAGTCTGCCGTAGCACCAGGGCACGATGAGCCTCCTCAGGGCCCTACGGAGACCAGAGAGTAAAAACAGGAAGAGGAGCAGGATGGGAGGGAGAGGTACAGCATGTTAAAACTAAAGGGAAGGGAGAGCGTTAGCTGTGTATTTATAGGATAACCGCATTAGCGGAATTATAAATTGTTGTTTGGGTATTTGCCAAGTACATTGTTGCACATTATAAAGCCATACTAACAATTAACGAGCAGTGGCTGCATGCCATTAACATGCACAGCACCTGGGAGTAGTGTCTTACTCAAGGACACTTCTACATTAAGCATGCAGGCCAGGGGGGAGGGGGGGGGGGGGGATCGAAGGGGGTACATGTACTTTACGATTCACCCCACGGCTGCTCTACCTCCTGAGCCACTGACTGCTGTCCAATAGTTCCAATTGTTAAATCAATATTTGTCCGACCTAGATTGACTGGGTTACTACCTGGCCTGCGTCAGAGACTTTTAGGTGTCCGTCTTTCGTTTAATGTTGTATAATCAATTCTGCAGTTCCATTCTCACCCTTCCCAGCTCTACCTGTCTAGTGGGTGCCAGATTCTTACTAGTTCCATTCTCACCCTTCCCAGCTCTACCTGTCTAGTGGGTGCCAGATTCTTACTAGTTCCATTCTCACCCATCCCAGCTCTACCTGTCTAGTGGGTGCCAGATTCTTACTAGTTCCATTCTCACCCTTCCCAGCTCTACCTGTCTAGTGGGTGCCAGATTCTTACTAGTTCCATTCTCACCCATCCCAGCTCTACCTGTCTAGTGGGTGCCAGATTCTTACTAGTTCCATTCTCACCCTTCCCAGCTCTACCTGTCTAGTGGGTGCCAGATTCTTACTAGTTCCATTCTCACCCTTCCCAGCTCTACCTGTCTAGTGGGTGCCAGATTCTTACTAGTTCCATTCTCACCCTTCCCAGCTCTACCTGTCTAGTGGGTGCCAGATTCTTACTAGTTCCATTCTCACCCTTCCCAGCTCTACCTGTCTAGTGGGTGCCAGATTCTTACTAGTTCCATTCTCACCCTTCCCAGCTCTACCTGTCTAGTGGGTGCCAGATTCTTACTAGTTCCATTCTCACCCTTCCCAGCTCTATACCTGTCTAGTGGGTGCCAGATTCTTACTAGTTCCATTCTCACCCTTCCCAGCTCTATACCTGTCTAGTGGGTGCCAGTAGAAACATTTCACTTTATGTAAACCTGGCAACCATGTATTGATGGTTTTCAGTAATAGGCAGAGGACAGGATACAGGGTATAGTATGAGGCTCCAGCTTGTTGCCATGTATTACAAAATGCATTTCATGTGGATTTAGGCACGTTTGACCTCACAGGAAAATGCTAAACGTGAGGCTAAGCGGCCGTGGAGAATGCTTATTGATTTCTGCCCCACAATATATTAAATTTATACGCGTTTAAATTCACCTTTAAAGACGGCTCCGTGCCTGGGGTTTAGGAAAGGTCAGAGCAGGGGGCTTAAGTCGCTCAAGTGGACCTAAATGGATTTCTGCAACCCAAGATCCATCTGTTTTTTAGGAGTTTGTTTGTGACAGGGTGGAAAATTAGAACTGTTGTATACCCCTCCCACACACATGCATACACAGATCACACACAGACACACGCACAGACACACACACACACACACAGACACACGCACACACACACACACACACACACACACACACACACACAGTACACACACACGCACGCGCGCCCCTGCCGCCGTTCTCCCCGCTAACAGGCTGTGGGTGGGGGGGGGGGGGGGGGGGGGGGGGTAGCGGGCACGAGGCATCAGCACAAAGCCCTTGACTAACCATCTGTTCCAGCGATGCGGAGTGTGTTCTGCGTATAGGCTGGACGGGCAGCTCCCCACATCAGCCGGGCACCGGTGGAACATGGTGGACAGACAGGGACAGCTGGGCGTGATGAGGACAGACTGACTGGCTCGTCTCCAGGACAAATATGTCAGTGTCTTCTCCACATCTCAGGCCCCACAGACAGAGAGACAGACTGGCTCGTCTCCAGGACAAATATGTCAGTGTCTTCTCCACATCTCAGGCCCCACAGACAGAGAGACAGACTGGCTCGTCTCCAGGACAAATACGTCAGTGTCTTCTCCACATCTCAGACCCCACAGACAGACAGACAGACAGACAGACAGACAGACTGGCTCGTCTCCAGGACAAATACGTCAGTGTCTTCTCCACATCTCAGACCCCACAGCGTCGGACGCAGCAATAAGGAGACGGGGGGTAAGCAGATAGTGTCAGAGCCATTGTGACCTCAGTGAAACCCACACACACACATGCGTGAAATGGCATGGTCATGGTTGAGAGAGAGAGAGAGAGAGAGAGAGAGAGAGAGAGAGAGAGAGAGAGAGAGAGAGAGAGAGAGAGAGAGAGAGAGAGAGAGAGAGGGAGAGGGAGAGGGAGAGGGAGAGGGAGAGGGAGAGAGGGAGAGAGGGAGAGAGGGAGAGAGAGAGGGAGAGAGGGAGAGAGAGAGAGAGGAGAGAGAGGAGAGAGAGGAGAGAGAGAGAGAGAGAGAATGCGTGCCACCTTCCATAGCAGTATAGCACAGTGGTTCCCAAAGTGAGGTCCGGGGACCCCCAGGGGTCCTTGAAGGAGTCCCCAGCTAAATGATAGTTTGGAACCAAATGGACCCTTATGGGTCTGTAACTGAGAGTGTACAAATGGAACCAAAATGAACCCTAACGGGTCCATTTGGTTCCATTTGTACACTCTCAGAGTTAAATTAACATTGATTTTACAATATAAATTGGGGGTCCCAGAGATAGAAATGCCATTAAATGGAGGGTCCATAGACTAATGCATGTCAAACTGGGGGGTCCTTGAAATTAAACGTGTTGATAATCACTGCTAGTGCCGTAAAAACCTTCTCTTATGGGGGGTCCCTGGCATATCTCTTCAAATGGCAAATAGCAAGTCAAAGTGACATATATTATACATGATGAATGGATGAAATCTGCAACGTTGCTGGTGGGCTGAAAGCAGCCAGCGGTGGTTCTGGGGAGAGGGATTAGCCAGGGTGGTTTATAGTGTGTACTGTAGTCAGACCTCACAGGAGAGTAATATAAGTATACTCTGTACTGTAGTAGTCAGACCTCACAGGAGAGTAATATAAGTATACTCTGTACTGTAGTAGTCAGACCTCACAGGAGAGTAATATAAGTATACTCTGTACTGTAGTAGTCAGACCTCACAGGAGAGTAATATAAGTATACTCTGTACTGTAGTAGTCAGACCTCACAGGAGAGTAATATAAGTATACTCTGTACTGTAGTAGTCAGACCTCACAGGAGAGTAATATAAGTATACTCTGTACTGTAGTAGTCAGACCTCACAGGAGAGTAATATAAGTATACTCTGTACTGTAGTAGTCAGACCTCACAGGAGAGTAATATAAGTGGGACCGCGGATTGAAAGAAATGAGCCTGTACCAGTCAGCCAATTTCGAAGCCAATCCGCGCATAGCTGAGCAGAAGGAGGCAGTGAGGCGCGGGGGCAGAGAGGTGGAATTTATTTTTTGGAGAATGGATCACTGCTGACCCTTACCACTCTGACCCCCCCGCCCCCCCCCCCCCCCCCCCCCCGCCCCCCCCATCTATTCTGATGGCCTTTAACAGGAAACGAGGAAGATGGACACATTGAAGGAATGAAGGAAGAACAAAAGGAAGGAAGGGCAAGAGAGGGACAGGAAGTCCGAGCCACAGAACGCACGCGGGGGTCACCCTCCTCACTCACTCACTCACCCGCTATTAATCACCTGCTTCAAATATCACTGGCATTCGGCCATTGTTGCGAGCAGAAGACAACCTCCCCCATACCACCACGCCTACCGTACCAGGACACTCCTAAAGCAGTGGTTCCCAAAGTGGGGTCCGGGGACCCCTAGGGGTCCTTGAGGGAGTTCCCGTGGGTACCCAGCTAAATAATAGTTTGGAACCAAATGGACCCGGTACCATTTGTTGTGGGTCCATAGACTAAAGCATGTCAAACTGGGGGTCCTTGAAATGAAACGGGTTAAGAATCACTGATAGAGCCGTCAAAATCATCTCTTATGGGGGTCCCTGGCATATCTTTTCAAACGGGGGGGGTCCACAGGGCTAATTAGTGTCAATTTGGGGGTCCTTGGGAACCACTTCCATAAAGAATAGTGGACGAGCTCTGCTGTGTGGAGACGCTATACCCAAAGCCTGGGCACCGTTCAATTCAATTCAATTCAAAGGGCTTTATTGGCATGAGAAAACATACGTTTACATTGCCAAAGCAGAAAGCACAATACAGCAATACAGCAATACAATCAAAACAAAAAATATGTACATTTGAACGTCAGAATCTTCAATAGATCAATTTCTATATTGTACCAAGATCACTGGATGCAGGTATAGTGCAGGAATATACACAATGATTAGTCTTTAGGGTGGTTGTGTTCCGTTTGATATCCTTCTATCACAGTAACTCACGAATCTTGCTGCTGTGTTTGCACATTGTTGTACTTCGCCCAGCAGATATGGGAGTTTTTTTGTCATTGGTCATGTTTTCAAAATCTCCGTGTGTGGTTGTAATCTGTGGGAAGTATGTGTCTCTGATGTCTTGGTACAATGGACAGATGGTTAGGAAGTGTAGCTCGGTTT
>NW_027637461.1:0-7881 GCF_951216825.1 Electrona antarctica | reverse complement strand
TGTAAAAAAATCATTTTTTTTGTTTTGGAAATAAATATTTGTACATTTAAAAACGGTGTACATTGGTGACTATAACTATAATCTACCTGATCTTTAGGCCTACAAAATCGGGAAAAAAATAAATCAACTAGTCAACTAGTACCAACAAGGTCGACTAGACACACACACACACGCACACACACACACACACACACACACACACACACACACACACACACACACACACACACCAACAAAGAGTCACAACTCATCCCATATCCTTCAGCCCTGGTTACAGTAGGCTAAGTTTCTCTCTGAGGGTTTCCCCTGGAAATATCCTGTGTGTGTGTGTGTGTGTGTGTGTGTGTGTGTGTGTGTGTGTGTGTGTGTGTGTGTGTGCGTGTGCGTGTGCGTGTGCGTGTGCGTGTGCGTGCGTGTGCGTGTGCGCGTGCGCGTGCGTGCGTGCGTGCGTGCGCGCGCGCGCGCGTGCGTGCGTATGAGGACGACAAGCGGGACCACCCAGCTCTGTGGTTTCAGCTGACCGGGCCACGATCCTACTTATGTATTCACAGCAGAACAGACCATCTTTATGACCCTCAGGCTTCCTGCTCGCCTCAGGTGTGTGTGTGTGTGTGTGTGTGTGTGTACTGTATGTACAGTATTCAGGATAGGACATCCAAAATGTTCAGAATTAAAACCCATTTTGGGCGGGAACCCCTTTTGGTGTTTTAAGCATTATGTTATGATTTAGCTGTTGAAAAATAGCAGATCTACAAGCTCATAGCGCGCCACCGCTACCGCACAATCGTGAAAATGTGCCTGAAATCTTTGAATATATATTGTTACAGAGCAAAGTTTTTAACTCAAATCTTTGCTACTGGAACATATTTTCAGATCGGGGGTTGGTGGCCAATGTCATATATATTTGGGGTCCTTGACATGAATATGTTTGAGCACCACTGAAACATAGGTTTTTCAGAAAACTGTAAGGATTTAGAAGACATTTTTTTAAATTTTGACGTCAGGCCTAAATGGGTTAAATGTTTCTGCAGTGTTCTTATCAAATGTTTCACACCGTGAATGCATATGCGTGCAAGACACAAAACAAGTGTCAGTTGATGCTTTTTTTTTACCCTTTTAGTGAACACAAGGCATGTATTTAACTGCATGCATTCTGCAGCTGTCCATTTCCTTATGTAGCATCTTTGTTTTTGTGGCTTTCGCCTTTATTTTATATCTTTTATGGAGGGACAGACAGTAGGCTGACGGGAAATGGGGGGTGACATGCAGTAAAGGCCGGCGGGATCGGGAGTCAAACCCGCGGCACACTGCCAGACTGGATTACCAGCCAAGGTGCCTGGACCACTGAGCCACGGCCCAGGCTATGTAGCATCTTTTATATAATGCATCATAGTGTGCATGCAGAGCACAGCAGAGTGCTTGGAGGTCCGGTTTACATGTGGACGAGTGGAATCATCAGTTGTCTTTCTTCATCATCCAATTAGGTCATCTGCCTTCCTGTACAATGTACATGAACATAAACAAAACTTTGCACATCAATCAGGTCCATTTGCTAAACATCCTCAACTGGCTATAATACTAGGCCCGATGGTGGCACTACACTACAGCAACTGTCTAGAGTTTTAAAACTTGAACATTCTTAACAAATCAGTCATACGCCACGTCCTACTACCGTAATTTCCGGACTATAAGCCGCTACTTTTTTCCCGTGCTTTGAACCCTGCGGCCTATACAACGGTGCGGCTAATCTATGGATTTTTACAGCTAACGGCCACTAGGGGACCTTCTAAATCTATCTCTATGGCCGGCTATGTCCTCTATGCGGCTTATATATGTACACATTTGTTTTTTCCCCTAAATTTAGCTGGTGTGGCTTATATTCAGGTGCGTGTTATAGTCCGGAATTTCTCCTTTGTCTTCCTCCTCGTCTCTGTTTTTCATCTTTCTCCTTTTCCTCCTCTTTCTACTTCCTCCTGACGGCACCTCTCCGGTGGCGAGCTAGAAGAGGACTTATCTAGCTCCTGTTACAATGTGCGGACACTGGACAGGTGCTCTTTGAGGGTGGTTTGGTTTTGAATGAGGATACTTAGGCAGTCGCAAAGTCTGACGGCTGGTGGTTAGGTGGGGCGTTACCACATTTTGGTGGCAGAATAGGGAAATGGGCACCACCCCGGATGCCCGGCGAAGTTGAACGATAAAGTATTATTTTGTGCAGTCTATGGACAGAGTGTGACATAACGGGTAATTCAACACAGCAGCAGGCTCCTGTCACCGAGCCCCGAGCCACGATGTGTAACAAAAAGACACTTTCATTGTCAGAAGAGAGACAGAACCGGTTCTGGAGAGAGACGACGGGGTGATGCAGGTCAAGAGGGTGGAGTACCTCCTGGGACCTTCATGTACACAGACAGACAGACGCGTATAACGACACACACACATGCATTGTGGGTGTGTCGTTAAGTCAGAGATCTTTTTGTGCACAGCTGCATTCTGGGACCTTACCATTAGCTTTAGAAACGGGTAGATTCATTGGTACTCCTGAGGAGTGTGTCTAGTGTGTGATTTGAAAGAAATTGAAAATGAAATTCATTTTTTGTTTTACTGCCCATTATATGAATGTATTATTTTGTAAAATGACAACCATCTGTGTTAACTTTTTCTGGTTAGAGGACTACGAAAAACTGGATTTTTTCTTTAGGAAAGGTATTTTTGCTTTAGCAGACTTTTTATGCAAAGCGTGGGGAAAAAAGGCAGAATTCCTGTAAAAAAAAAAAGATAAACTTTCTTGTACACTTATGAAATATTGAAGCAATGATTTGTATGGTGTGTCCTATAAGTCCATGTGCATGACACAAAAATAAAGAATCTATCTCTATCTATCTATGTGTTAGAGCCTCTAACACAAGCCTCTGTGCCTCCCTCTAACTTAGAGGGAGGCACAGACATTACAGTATACACTATAGTGCACTGTATATTATATTAGTATATTTAGACAGACAGATGAAACACATGTACACTTGGCACACACTGATGATGACTTTTGAGCATATTCACACACAGTCCCACCATTTGCCTTTGCCACACACACACACACACACACACACACACACACACACACACACACACACACACACACACACACACACACACACCTACCACAAGGCTTAAGCTCTCCAGAGCCTTATTAGCAGGGCTGTGAATCATGGTTTCCTACCTGGTGTGAGAACCACTATACAAACACCACCTCTGTGTGCGTGCGTGCGTGCGTGCGTGCGTGCGTGCGTGCGTGCGTGCGTGCGTGCGCCTCTCTGTCGTCCATCTGTTCCCTTTACTTTACGCCTTGATTTATAGTCTCTTATTCTTCCTCTCTGGTCCAGACATACACTTTATACGTTTATACTTTGTCGTTGCAAGAGCAACCGCTTCAAACTTTCTGTTCTTCCCACTTCAATTGTTCTACTAAACAACCGCCACATAGTTCATAGTTCTTAGTGGGGAAGGGACTTCTTGACCTTCATCAGTTATTTATTGCACTTACGGATTGCAATTTTGCACTGATCTCTTGTGATACTCCTTGTGATACTATACTTGTACATTGCTGCTATTGTGTATTGTCTATTGTGTATTGTCTGTCTGTTTTAAAAAACGTTGATGTACTACTGCACATTTGCCCAAGACAAATTTCCCCTCGTGGGACAATAAAGTATATCTCATCTCATCTCATATCCTCCCCCTGTGTGTCCGCAGAGTGTCTCCGCTGCAGAAGTCGGAGATCGTGGACATGGTGAAGAAGCACGTGAAGGCCATCACGCTGGCCATCGGGGACGGTGCCAACGACGTGGGCATGATCCAGACGGCCCACGTGGGCGTGGGCATCAGCGGCAACGAGGGCATGCAGGCCACCAACTCCTCCGACTACTCCATAGCACAGGTGGGTCTTAACGACTACTCCATAGCACAGGTGGGTCTTAACGACTACTCCATAGCACAGGTGGGTCTTAACGACTACTCCATAGCACAGGTGGGTCTTAACGACTACTCCATAGCACAGGTGGGCCACGCAGTCTTAACGACTACTCCATAGCACAGGTGGGTCTTAACGACTACTCCATAGCACAGGTGGGCCTTAACGACTACTCCATAGCACAGGTGGGTCTTAACGACTACTCCATAGCACAGGTGGGTCCTAACGACTACTCCATAGCACAGGTGGGTCTTAACGACTACTCCATAGCACAGGTGGGTCTTAACGACTACTCCATAGCACAGGTGGGCCACGCAGTCTTAACGACTACTCCATAGCACAGGTGGGTCTTAACGACTACTCCATAGCACAGGTGGGTCTTAACGACTACTCCATAGCACAGGTGGGTCTTAACGACTACTCCATAGCACAGGTGGGGCACGCAGTCTTAACGACTACTCCATAGCACAGGTGGGGCAACGCAGTCTTAACGACTACTCCATAGCACAGGTGGGCCACGCAGTCTTAACGACTACTCCATAGCACAGGTGGGCCTTAACGACTACTCCATAGCACAGGTGGGGCACGCAGTCCTAACGACTACTCCATAGCACAGGTGGGGCACGCAGTCCTAACGACTACTCCATAGCACAGGTGGGCCACGCAGTCCTAACGACTACTCCATAGCACAGGTGGGGCACGCAGTCTTAACGACTACTCCATAGCACAGGTGGGCCACGCAGTCCTAACGACTACTCCATAGCACAGGTGGGGCACGCAGTCTTAACGACTACTCCATAGCACAGGTGGGTCTTAACGACTACTCCATAGCACAGGTGGGCCACGCAGTCTTAACGACTACTCCATAGCACAGGTGGGGCACGCAGTCTCAAGCTGTACACTTCTTAATATGTGCAGTGTAGTGCCGCTGTCGTGTTGGAACCCCATTCCGTATGTCCAAAAACCATTCCTTATATATTTAAAGATAAAGAAAACGTTATGGTCCATTAAATTTACGTAGGAATCCCGAGTTGGTCCATTAAATTTACATTGTCCATTCAATTTACGTAGGAATCCCGAGTTGGTCCATAACATTTACATAGTCCATTAAATTTACGTAGGAATCCAGAGTTACACAGGAATCCCGAGTTGGTGTTGGCTAGACCTCACTCTCGCAGCAACTAAACTACATTTACATAGAATGGAAATGTGTCAGTAGCAAAGTGGCAGTCAGTTTACAACAATAAAACATTACATAACATACACAGATGCATTAAAATACTATATAAAATGCATTCATTCACATAACGCATCAACAGTGATCATGGGCAGTGGGGATTAGGTTGTCTTTGGCACAAACGAGTGAAGCTCTTGTTTTATAGTGGTGGGCTGTTCATTTATGAAGACAGTTGGAGATGCAAGGTTTCTGCCCGACAGCAACGATATAGTATATGTATGTACAGTATGTATAGTAGTGTAGTTAGTTACAGTATATGCAGACAAGTAAATTCTGACATGGTGACTCACATACAGCATTATCCACAGAGGGGTTAGTTTTGGTTTAGAGCGTCGCAGTCCCGCCCCCTCGAGAGACCCAGAAAAGAAATCCCCGTTCATTTTCCTCATAGACTTTTCAGAAAGTATTTATTTAAAGACGTTTACGCCGCAGACAAAGCCAACTCTTGTCGTGACAAATCATGACAATAAACACAATGTTTTGGGCCAAACAAAGAATTAGAAAGTAGAAAAAAATGGCAGGTTACAACACTTTTTTTGTTGTTTTTTAAATAAATACTTTTTTTCTATGGGAAAAATGCATTGGGATTCATTTCCTGGGCCTGGTGTCGTCATGAAAGGGGGCGGGACTGCGACGCTCTATTACGGCAGCCTGTAGCAGAATAAAATACATTGAGATTGAAAATGTGTTTGATTGATTGATTGATTGAAGAATTTATTAACAGTTTGCAGAATTACAGTACATTTCAAGCACAAACTCAATACAAAGGCTGTTAACTGTGAGTGGACGACCCAATTAAGCATTACACTTGTTTCCAATAGGGTCCACCATGTTCAAATCATCAAAACATTTAGAGACGTACAAATAGACACTTCTATAGACAGAACAGGAATTCATCATAAAGGAGGTAAAACAGGCCTCATTACATACTGTAACTAACTAACTGAAAGTGGTTGATACACAACAAATAATTAATTGAATAGTTTATTGAACATAAAGGTAAAAACAGCAACAGAGTACAGTCAAACACTCAGTTAAAAAAAGATAGCACCAAAAAAAGTGCTTGCAGTCTTGTTTAGATGCAGAGAATATTCACACGGCTCAGAAGAGGCACAAAATGTATAATGTATAATTTACAGAAGTGTTGCACATAATGCACAACAATGTGAATGAACAATGTGTATATTGTAGTTAGGTATGCAGCACAAGATGTCCAGCTGTTATGTACGTACGGAATGTGTTTTTTACACAATGTTGCATACAGATGTGTCAAAAGAGGCATTACATATTTATACATATGCATGACACAGGCGTGTAGAATCCCATTACTTACAGTATGTGGTTCATCTTCTTCAGAACAAACGCATACAGTGAAATAAATTCAGTAAACGCATAACTACGTACATGTATGCATAATGCCTCTGGGATTTCATACACTTGGTTGGGATTTCGTGTATTCGGTAAGACAAATTAAGAATCTGCACACGCGCGTGCACGCGTGCACGCACGCACGCACGCACGCACGCACGCACGCACGCACGCACGCACGCACGCACGCACGCACACACACACACACACACACACAGAGGTGGGAGCTGCAATAGCATCCATTCCACAGATTATTGCTGGTAGCGCAACCAAGTTGATTATTTGCATGTGTGTCTGTGGGCAAAGGAGAGCATGGGAGCGGAGGTGAGGTATTCAGGAGAGGTTGGAATCTAACAATCTTGTTTCTTTCCCACACACACATACACACGCACACACAGACACACACATGCACACACACACACACACACACACACACAGTCACACACACACACACACACACACACACACACACACACACACACACACGTGTACACACACACACACACACACACACGTCTGCTCTCGACTAATTAGACTAATTTATCTCTTGCCCCTCGGGTATCTGCTACGACTTATCTCTCTCTATCACTGCTAGCTTTTCTTCTCAAGGTAGAAATGTTCTCTTTCTTTTCTGTTTGCAATTTGGCTTTTATCTGAAATTATATTAAATATGATTAATATTTTCCATTCTTTCTCTATGTCTATCTATCACTCTCTCTTTCTCAATTCAATTCAATTCAACAGGCTTTATTGGCATGACATTTTACAAGTATCGCCAAAGCACAATCACAGATATGACAAACAACAACATAACAACATAATATAATCTCTCTCTCTCTCTCTCTCTCTCTCTCTCTCTCTCTCTCTCTCTCTCTCTCTCTCTCTCTGCCTTCCGTGTGATTGGCAGTTCTGCTACCTAGAGAAGCTGCTATTGGTCCACGGAGCCTGGAGCTACAACCGTGTCACCAAATGCATCCTCTACTGTTTCTATAAGAATGTGGTTCTCTACATCATAGAGGTACGTAGGAGACCCAGCACCGTGCACCCATCTGTCCCCCACACACACACACGCGCGCACACACACACACACACACGCACACGCACACAGTTACATTAACAGAGACATTTTGCAGCTGTTTGTCGACGTGCTTGACAATGATGGATGAGGTGCCCCCCACCGGTGTCTGCTTTCTGTCTCTATTACACAAACGTAGTACACTCGTGTGCACACACACACACACACACATACACAGAAAACGTGTGCACACACACACACACATACACAGTAAAACGTGTGCACGCTGCACATCAG
>NW_027637462.1:12500-35000 GCF_951216825.1 Electrona antarctica | reverse complement strand
GTCCATACATGCTGATCGGCCAACAAAATACATTATTCTCCCTCCCAGTGAGTGAAGAGCACTGATGCCTGATTTATTCTTCGTGTTCCGTGCTGAAAATAGCTGATCTACAAGCTGATCTCACAACGCGTCGCTTGTAGATCAGCTATTTTCAGCACGCGGAGATATGCAGGCTCTGAGAGCATTCAGAAACTTTTGCCTTCACAATAAAAGCATGCAGCTTTCACAAGTTGGCCCATAAAGACAAGGAAAATGATTAATAATTTGGTGGCATTTCACATTGCAAAAGATTTTTCCCAAAATGTAGAAATATTATAATAAGGAATTAATTTGGATAATGGTAATGGAGATATTGTACAAATTGTCACTTTATTAATCCAAAAGGTTTGGACTGCATTTAATTTTCAACACAAAACCTTAAACTGACTTTCTGTGTGTGGAATATAAATATTGCCTTTATTGACTGAGTGACTTTGTGGTGGGTTGAAACCATCTAGTGTTTTGAAGTATGGTAGGTTGCTGTTTTTTACACAGTGAGCTTTGTAGGGGGTTTTATGATTCAAACCTTTAATGGTGGAAACCACTACATAAATAAATGGCGTCCGATGTGGGGGCATGATAAGATCATGTATTAATACCACGCTATACAAAGAAAAAAATGGTGCTACCTAATTTGTGGTGGCGCTACCAAATGAAAAGGTAGGTGGCACCAGTGCTACCTGTGAAAATGTTAGTCTGGAGCCCTGTGAGACATACTGAGACACTACTGTCCATGGAGACATACTGAGACATACTATCCATGGAGACATACTGAGACATACTGTCCATGGAGACATACTGAGACACTACTGTCCATGGAGACATACTGAGACATACTGTCCATGGAGACATACTGAGACACTACTGTCCATGGAGACATACTGAGACATACTGTCCATGGAGACATACTGAGACATACTGTCCATGGAGACATACTGAGACACTACTGTCCATGGAGACATACTGAGACTCTACTGTCCATGGAGACATACTGAGACATACTGTCCATGGAGACATACTGAGACTCTACTGTCCATGGAGACATACTGAGACATACTGAGACATACTGTCCATGGAGACATACTGAGACATACTGAGACATACTGTCCATGGAGACATACTGAGACACTACTGTCCATGGAGACATACTGAGACATACTGAGACACTACTGTCCATGGAGACATACTGAGACACTACTGTCCATGGAGACATACTGAGACATACTGAGACACTACTGTCCATGGAGACATACTGAGACACTACTGTCCATGGAGACATACTGAGACATACTGAGACATACTGAGACACTACTGTCCATGGAGACATACTGAGACATACTGAGACATACTGTCCATGGAGACATACTGAGACATACTGAGACATACTGAGACATACTGTCCATGGAGACATACTGAGACATACTGAGACATACTGAGACACTACTGTCCATGGAGACATACTGAGACACTACTGTCCATGGAGACATACTGAGACATACTGAGACATACTGTCCATGGAGACATACTGAGACATACTGAGACATACTGAGACATACTGAGACACTACTGAGACATACTGAGACATACTGAGACATACTGAGACACTACTGAGACATACTGAGACATACTGAGACACTACTGTCCATGGAGACATACTGAGACATACTGAGACATACTGAGACATACTGAGACATACTGAGACATACTGAGACACTACTGAGACATACTGAGACATACTGAGACACTACTGTCCATGGAGACATACTGAGACATACTGAGACATACTGTCCATGGAGACATACTGAGACATACTGAGACATACTGAGACATACTGAGACACTACTGAGACATACTGAGACATACTGAGACATACTGAGACACTACTGAGACATACTGAGACACTACTGAGACATACTGAGACACTACTGAGACACTACTGAGACACTACTGAGACACTACTGAGACACTACTGAGACATACTGAGACATACTGAGACGTACTGAGACGTACTGAGACACTACTGAGACATACTGAGACATACTGAGACATACTGAGACATACTGAGACACTACTGAGACATACTGAGACCTACTGAGACATACTGAGACATGAATCACCAGCTGAGACATACTGAGACGTACTGAGTCGGGTAAAAGGGCAGTTGTTTTACAGACAGGTAAAAGGACATCATCAAGCACAGAATAGTCCATAATGTTTTGGGACGAGAGCATAACGTCTCTCTAGGTCGGCATCTCACCTACTGAGAGCAAC
Organism: Electrona antarctica; assembly: GCF_951216825.1. Classification (NCBI taxonomy): domain Eukaryota; kingdom Metazoa; phylum Chordata; class Actinopteri; order Myctophiformes; family Myctophidae; genus Electrona; species Electrona antarctica. The sequence goes on along the minus strand of NW_027637462.1, from coordinate 32,690 downwards.
CAATGGTCTTTACATGTCTGGATGAATTGAATACACATGCAGGTCCACGATGGAAACAAACCCAGAGGGCATATCTGGGTCAGAGCCATAGAGTAGACAGAGTTATCTGGGTCAGAGCCATAGAGTAGACAGAGTTATCTGGGTCAGAGCCATAGAGTAGACAGAGTTATCTGGGTCAGAGCCATAGAGTAGACAGAGTTATCTGGGTCAGAGCCATAGAGTAGACAGAGTTATCTGGGTCAGAGCCATAGAGTAGACAGAGTTATCTGGGTCAGAGCCATAGAGTAGACAGAGTTATCTGGGTCAGAGCCATAGAGTAGACAGAGTTACGACATTGAGGGGTCAGAAAACTGAGCGCTCGAATGCTGTTCATGCAGCTGAACTGAGACAAGCTGGAGTTGGAAATACATTGTTTTCAACGAGGGCGGCGCAAATAAGAGCTATTTTAAGCATGTGTGCAACATGACAACTGTTTTAAAGTATTGTACAGGAACAACTAAAGTCTCTTTAATGTTTATGTTGTACTATTACTACAAAACAATCTAAAACTAGAAAAAGTGCCCCTCGGGGCACAGGTCTCCACCAGGGCAGGTCAGGTTGTGGCCTCCTGGTGGCGCTATAATAGGTCAATGTGAAAAGGGTGCCATTTCTTCATACGCCTTTGATGGCAATTGGATGATTTGAGGCATTTTGTTCCAAAAATGTGTTTTGCAAAAATCAACCTGTTGGTGGCGCTATAATAGGCCAATGTGAAAAGAGTGGGATATATTCCTCAGCCTAGTAAGAAAATGTGTGAAAGATTTCACGTAAATTGCATGCTGCGTTCATGATTTGAGGCTTTTGTTCAAAACGGGGCAAACTGTGAAAGCCAATTATAGCCAATTAGGATGGAATATGAAATATCGGACAGATCCGACTTGAGCACATGACCATAGAGATACTGTGTAACGAGATTTTTGGACAGAATCTGGAGGAGTAATATCAATAAATGTGTTTTACAAAAGTCGGCCTCCTGGTGGCGCTATAAAAGGCAGATGCGGAAAATGCAGGTCAAAGGTTTGTCCTTGGCCTCTAGGGAGTGTGCATGCAACGTTTCACGCAGATCGGTGCAGTTTTAGGTAAAAAATGTGAAAAGCTGCCTCATGGTGGCGCTATAACAAGCCGTTCTGGAAAATGTGGGGCAGAGGTTCATCGTTGGCATCCAGGGAGTGTGTGTACAAAGTTTGGCATCGACCGGGTTAACGGTGCCGGAGATTAGCTGGTAACGGACGGACGGAAGGACGGACACACACACACACACGGACGGAGTGCAAAACATACTCTCTCCCCATGCCTTCGGCCTGGTGGAGACAATAAAGGGATTTAAGCTGGACTGTTGCCTGAGTCCAATGTATCTTTGCCAACTTCCAGGACTTGTCCCTATTCGCTATGCTCTTCACCAATGACTTGACTTGACTACCATTCATTGTCAATGGAAGCCAGCGACATGAAGATACACAGATACAGTATACCATTCATTGTCAATGGAAGCCAGCGACATGAAGATACAAAGATACAGTCTACCATGCATTGTCAATGGAAGCACAGCGACATGAAGATACAAAGATACAGTCTACCATTCATTGTCAATGGAAGTCAGCGACATGAAGATGCAAAGATGCATCTGACGTTTGCAGCTGCTGCAAAAGATACAAAGCTACAAATGAGTTGAAGTGGCTTCTTAAAGACACAACAGCTACACATTAATGTTGAACTGGATATACAGCTTCAGATACAAAGACACAAATATTATGTTATGAATCTTTGAATCTTTGTATCTGGCCGTGTGAATGCAACATTACTGCTATCACACCTGATCTAAGAGAGAGAGAGAGAGAGAGAGAGAGAGAGAGAGAGAGAGAGAGAGAGAGAGAGAGGAGAGAGAGAGAGAGAGAGAGAGAGAGAGAGAGAGGATGAGTCATTGTGTGTGCGGACGTGGCTGTTCACTCTCACATTTTCCTTTTTTCGATCCTGCGCGTGGCACGCACACACACACACACACACACACACACACACATACACACACACACACACACACACACACACACACACACACACACACACACACACTCTCTCTGAAGTGAATTAGACTAATATAAAATGATAAAAGTTGATCACACATGAAGTGGAAACCCTGGAGGGAGTTCCCCAGGGCAGCATACTAGGACCTCTACTGTTAAGGACATGTTGCGACTAGTTGCATTGCTGTGACGTGTCCTTAAAACTGTTTTGTTGCAAGGAGTTGCATTGCTGTGACATGTCCTTAAAACTGTTTTGTTGCAAGGAGTTGTATTGGTGTGACATGTCCTTAAAACTGTTTTGTTGCAAGGAGTTGCATTGGTGTGACATGTCCTTAAACTGTTTTGTTGCATTGGTGTGACATGTCCTTAAAACTGTTTTGTTGCAAGGAGTTGCATTGGTGTGACATGTCCTTAAACTGTTTTGTTGCATTGGTGTGACATGTCCTTAAAACTGTTTTGTTGCAACGAGTTGTATTGGTGTGACATGTCCTTAAAACTGTTTTGTTGCAAGGAGTTGCATTGGTGTGACATGTCCTTAAAACTGTTTTGTTGCAAGGAGTTTCATTGGTGTGACATGTCCTTAAAACTGTTTTGTTGCAATGAGTTGCATTGGTGTGACATGTCCTTAAAACTGTTTTGTTGCATTGGTGTGACATGTCCTTAAAACTGTTTTGTTGCGAGGAGTTGCATTGGTGTGACATGTTCTTAAAACTGTTTTGTTGCAACGAGTTGTATTGGTGTGACATGTCCTTAAAACTGTTTTGTTGCAAGGAGTTGCATTGGTGTGACATGTCCTTAAAACTGTTTTGTTGCAAGGAGTTTCATTGGTGTGACATGTCCTTAAAACTGTTTTGTTGCAATGAGTTGCATTGGTGTGACATGTCCTTAAAACTGTTTTGTTGCGAGGAGTTGCATTGGTGTGACATGTTCTTAAAACTGTTTTGTTACGAGGAGTTGCATTGGTGTGACATGTCCTTAAAACTGTTTTGTTGTGAGGAGTTGCATTGGTGTGACATGTCCTTAAAACTGTTTTGTTGTGAGGAGTTGCATTGGTGTGACATGTCCTTAAAACTGTTTTGTTGCGAGGAGTTGCATTGGTGTGACATGTCCTTAAAACTGTTTTGTTACGAGGAGTTGCATTGGTGTGACATGTCCTTAAAACTGTTTTGTTACGAGGAGTTGCATTGGTGTGACATGTCCTTAAAACTGTTTTGTTGCAAGGAGTTGCAATGGTGTGACATGTCCTTAAACTGTTTTGTTGCAAGGAGTTGCATTGGTGTGACATGTCCTTAAAACTGTTTTGTTGCGAGGAGTTGCATTGGTGTGACATGTCCTTAAAACTGTTTTGTTGCAAGGAGTTGCATTGGTGTGACATGTCCTTAAAACTGTTTTGTTGCGAGGAGTTGCATTGGTGTGACATGTCCTTAAAACTGTTTTGTTGCGAGGAGTTGCATTGGTGTGACATGTCCTTAAAACTGTTTTGTTGCAAGGAGTTGCATTGGTGTGACATGTCCTTAAAACTGTTTTGTTGTGAGGAGTTGCATTGGTGTGACATGTCCTTAAAACTGTTTTGTTGTGAGGAGTTGCATTGGTGTGACATGTCCTTGAAACTGTTTTGTTGCAAGGAGTTGCATTGGTGTGACATGTCCTTAAAACTGTTTTGTTGTGAGGAGTTGCATTGGTGTGACATGTCCTTAAAACTGTTTTGTTGCGAGGAGTTGCATTGGTGTGACATGTCCTTAAAACTGTTTTGTTACGAGGAGTTGCATTGCTAGTTTTAGTCGACGACTAAGGCGCGATTCATACTCCTATTTTAGAACCGAATAAAAGTCGGTTCGGCGCTGTAGAGCCTACAATGTGACGTCATTTGAGGTTCGGGGGGGCGGGTACCGTCTTAAAGTCGGCTCTTCGGTGCTACTGAAAATTTCTGACGAGCCGAAATCATTTCGGCACTACAGTGGTAAAATAGGAGTATGAATCGGCCCTAATGCACAGCCGATTAAACCTACATTCTGGACGGGAACCCCTTTTGGTGTTTTAACTAAGCATTATGTTATGCTTTAGCTATTGAAAAATAGCAGATCTACAAGCTCATGCTATTTTTGAAAATTCGTAAAAATGCGGCACAAATCTTTGAATATATATTCTTTCAGAGCGAACGTTTTTTTATTTCAACGTCAGGCGTAAATGGGTTAATAAAGTCACTGTGTTTTAATTCATGTCAATAAAGAGTTGAACTGAAGACAAAGTGAGTTAAACTCAAAGGAAACAAAGTAACATCCCTAATGGTTTATAGACCGTGTGTGTGTGTGTGTGTGTGTGTGTGTGTGTGTGTGTGTGTGTGTGTGTGTGTGTGTGTGTGTGTGTGTGTGTGTGTGTGTGTGTGTGTGTGTGTGTGTGTGTGGGATAATAACAGTTGTACAGACCTGTCATTTTCTCTTCAATGCTGGCAGACAGAGAGACAATTACTGTATACAGAGAGAGAGAGAGAGAGAGAGAGAGAGAGAGAGAGAGAGAGAGAGAGAGAGAGAGAGAGGGAGAGAGAGAGAGAGAGAGAGAGAGAGGAGAGAGAGAGAGAGAGAAAGGAGAGAGAGAGAGAGAGAGAGAGAGAGAGAGAGAGAGAGAGAGAGAGAGAGGATAGAGGGAGAGAGAGGTGTTTCACAAGTAGGCTTCAACATGCTTCACAATTTGCTGTAAAAACACACACACACACACACACACACACACACACACACACACACACACACACACACACACACACACACACACACACACACACACACACACACACACACACATGGCTGTGTGAAGTGTGTCAGTCATACAGCAGCTGAATGGGTCCCAGGTTCCATCCCCGTGTGTTGAGACATATTGACCCTAGGGTTGATATGAGGTACCAACCTGTCTGTCTCTATTGAAACATATTGACCCTAGGGTTGATATGAGGTACCGACCTGTCTGTCTCTATTGAGACATATTGACCCTAGGGTTGATATGAGGTACCGACCTGTCTGTCTCTATTGAGACATATTGACCCTAGGGTTGATATGAGGTACCGACCTGTCTGTCTCTATTGAGACATATTGACCCTAGGGTTGATATGAGGTACCGACATGTCTGTCTCTATTGAGACATATTGACCCTAGGGTTGATATGAGGTACCGACCTGTCTGTCTCTATTGAGACATATTGACCCTAGGGTTGATATGAGGTACCGACCTGTCTGTCTCTATTGAGACATATTGACCCTAGGGTTGATATGAGGTACCGACCTGTCTGTCTCTATTGAGACATATTGACCCTAGGGTTGATATGAGGTACCGACCTGTCTGTCTCTATTGAGACATATTGACCCTAGGGTTGATATGAGGTACCAACCTGTCTGTCTCTATTGAGACATATTGACCCTAGGGTTGATATGAGGTACCAACCTGTCTGTCTCTATTGAGACATATTGACCCTAGGGTTGATATGAGGTACCAACCTGTCTGTCTCTATTGAGACATATTGACCCTAGGGTTGATATGAGGTACCAACCTGTCTGTCTCTATTGAGACATATTGACCCTAGGGTTGATATGAGGTACCAACCTGTCTGTCTCTATTGAGACATATTGACCCTAGGGTTGATATGAGGTACCAACCTGTCTGTCTCTATTGAGACATATTGACCCTAGGGTTGATATGAGGTACCGACCTGTCTGTCTCTATTGAGACATATTGACCCTAGGGTTGATATGAGGTACCGACCTGTCTGTCTCTATTGAGACATATTGACCCTAGGGTTGATATGAGGTACCGACCTGTCTGTCTCTATTGAGACATATTGACCCTAGGGTTGATATGAGGTACCGACCTGTCTGTCTCTATTGAGACATATTGACCCTAGGGTTGATATGAGGTACCGACCTGTCTGTCTCTATTGAGACATATTGACCCTAGGGTTGAAATTAGTTACCGACCTGTCTGTCTCTATTGAGACATATTGACCCTAGGGTTGATATGAGGTACCGACCTGTCTGTCTCTATTGAGACATATTGACCCTAGGGTTGATATGAGGTACCGACCTGTCTGTCTCTATTGAGACATATTGACCCTAGGGTTGATATGAGGTACCGACCTGTCTGTCTCTATTGAGACATATTGACCCTAGGGTTGATATGAGGTACCGATCTGTCTGTCTCTATTGAGACATATTGACCCTAGGGTTGATATGAGGTACCGACCTGTCTGTCTCTATTGAGACATATTGACCCTAGGGTTGATATGAGGTACCGACCTGTCTGTCTCTATTGAGACATATTGACCCTAGGGTTGATATGAGGTACCGACCTGTCTGTCTCTATTGAGACATATTGACCCTAGGGTTGATATGAGGTACCGACCTGTCTGTCTCTATTGAGACATATTGACCCTAGGGTTGATATGAGGTACCGACCTGTCTGTCTCTATTGAGACATATTGACCCTAGGGTTGAAATTAGTTACCGACCTGTCTGTCTCTATTGAGACATATTGACCCTAGGGTTGATATGAGGTACCGACCTGTCTGTCTCTATTGAGACATATTGACCCTAGGGTTGATATGAGGTACCGACCTGTCTGTCTCTATTGAGACATATTGACCCTAGGGTTGATATGAGGTACCGACCTGTCTGTCTCTATTGAGACATATTGACCCTAGGGTTGATATGAGGTACCGACCTGTCTGTCTCTATTGAGACATATTGACCCTAGGGTTGATATGAGGTACCGACCTGTCTGTCTCTATTGAGACATATTGACCCTAGGGTTGATATGAGGTACCGACCTGTCTGTCTCTATTGAGACATATTGACCCTAGGGTTGATATGAGGTACCGACCTGTCTGTCTCTATTGAGACATATTGACCCTAGGGTTGATATGAGGTACCGACCTGTCTGTCTCTATTGAGACATATTGACCCTAGGGTTGATATGAGGTACCGACCTGTCTGTCTCTATTGAGACATATTGACCCTAGGGTTGATATGAGGTACCGACCTGTCTGTCTCTATTGAGACATATTGACCCTAGGGTTGATATGAGGTACCGACCTGTCTGTCTCTATTGAGACATATTGACCCTAGGGTTGATATGAGGTACCGACCTGTCTGTCTCTATTGATACATATTGACCCTAGGGTTGATATGAGGTACCAACCTGTCTGTCTCTATTGATAAATATTGACCCTAGGGTTGATATGAGGTACCAACCTGTCTGTCTCTATTGATAAATATTGACCCTAGGGTTGATATGAGGTACCAACCTGTCTGTCTCTGTTGAGACATATTGACCCTAGGGTTGATATGAGGTACCAACCTGTCTGTCTCTATTGAGACATATTGACCCTAGGGTTGATATGAGGTACCAACCTGTCTGTCTCTATTGAGACATATTGACCCTAGGGTTGATATGAGGTACCAATCTGTCTGTCTCTATTGAGACATATTGACCCTAGGGTTGATATGAGGTACCAACCTGTCTGTCTCTATTGAGACATATTGACCCTAGGGTTGATATGAGGTACCAACCTGTCTGTCTCTATTGAGACATATTGACCCTAGGGTTGATATGAGGTACCAACCTGTCTGTCTCTATTGAGACATATTGACCCTAGGGTTGATATGAGGTACCAACCTCTCTGTCTCTATTGAAACATATTGACCCTAGGGTTGATATGAGGTACCAATCTGTCTGTCTCTATTGAGACATATTGACCCTAGGGTTGATATGAGGTACCAACCTGTCTGTCTCTATTGAGACATATTGACCCTAGGGTTGAAATTAGTTACCAACCTGTCTGTCTCTATTGAGACATATTGACCCTAGGGTTGATATGAGGTACCGACCTGTCTGTCTCTATTGAGACATATTGACCCTAGGGTTGATATGAGGTACCGACCTGTCTGTCTCTATTGAGACATATTGACCCTAGGGTTGATATGATGTACCGACCTGTCTGTCTCTATTGAGACATATTGACCCTAGGGTTGATATGAGGTACCGACCTGTCTGTCTCTATTGAGACATATTGACCCTAGGGTTGATATGAGGTACCGACCTGTCTGTCTCTATTGAGACATATTGACCCTAGGGTTGATATGAGGTACCGACCTGTCTGTCTCTATTGAGACATATTGACCCTAGGGTTGATATGAGGTACCGACCTGTCTGTCTCTATTGAGACATATTGACCCTAGGGTTGATATGAGGTACCGACCTGTCTGTCTCTATTGAGACATATTGACCCTAGGGTTGATATGAGGTACCGACCTGTCTGTCTCTATTGAGACATATTGACCCTAGGGTTGATATGAGGTACCGACCTGTCTGTCTCTATTGAGACATATTGACCCTAGGGTTGATATGAGGTACCGACCTGTCTGTCTCTATTGAGACATATTGACCCTAGGGTTGATATGAGGTACCGACCTGTCTGTCTCTATTGAGACATATTGACCCTAGGGTTGATATGAGGTACCGACCTGTCTGTCTCTATTGAGACATATTGACCCTAGGGTTGATATGAGGTACCGACCTGTCTGTCTCTATTGAGACATATTGACCCTAGGGTTGATATGAGGTACCGACCTGTCTGTCTCTATTGAGACATATTGACCCTAGGGTTGATATGAGGTACCGACCTGTCTGTCTCTATTGAGACATATTGACCCTAGGGTTGATATGAGGTACCGACCTGTCTGTCTCTATTGAGACATATTGACCCTAGGGTTGATATGAGGTACCGACCTGTCTGTCTCTATTGAGACATATTGACCCTAGGGTTGATATGAGGTACCGACCTGTCTGTCTCTATTGAGACATATTGACCCGAGGGTTGATATGAGGTACCGACCTGTCTGTCTCTATTGAGACATATTGACCCTAGGGTTGATATGAGGTACCGACCTGTCTGTCTCTATTGAGACATATTGACCCTAGGGTTGATATGAGGTACCAACCTGTCTGTCTCTATTGAGACATATTGACCCTAGGGTTGATATGAGGTACCAACCTGTCTGTCTCTATTGAGACATATTGACCCTAGGGTTGATATGAGGTACCAACCTCTCTGTCTCTATTGAAACATATTGACCCTAGGGTTGATATGAGGTACCAATCTGTCTGTCTCTATTGAGACATATTGACCCTAGGGTTGATATGAGGTACCAACCTGTCTGTCTCTATTGAGACATATTGACCCTAGGGTTGAAATTAGTTACCAACCTGTCTGTCTCTATTGAGACATATTGACCCTAGGGTTGATATGAGGTACCGACCTGTCTGTCTCTATTGAGACATATTGACCCTAGGGTTGATATGAGGTACCGACCTGTCTGTCTCTATTGAGACATATTGACCCTAGGGTTGATATGATGTACCGACCTGTCTGTCTCTATTGAGACATATTGACCCTAGGGTTGATATGAGGTACCGACCTGTCTGTCTCTATTGAGACATATTGACCCTAGGGTTGATATGAGGTACCGACCTGTCTGTCTCTATTGAGACATATTGACCCTAGGGTTGATATGAGGTACCGACCTGTCTGTCTCTATTGAGACATATTGACCCTAGGGTTGATATGAGGTACCGACCTGTCTGTCTCTATTGAGACATATTGACCCTAGGGTTGATATGAGGTACCGACCTGTCTGTCTCTATTGAGACATATTGACCCTAGGGTTGATATGAGGTACCGACCTGTCTGTCTCTATTGAGACATATTGACCCTAGGGTTGATATGAGGTACCGACCTGTCTGTCTCTATTGAGACATATTGACCCTAGGGTTGATATGAGGTACCGACCTGTCTGTCTCTATTGAGACATATTGACCCTAGGGTTGATATGAGGTACCGACCTGTCTGTCTCTATTGAGACATATTGACCCTAGGGTTGATATGAGGTACCGACCTGTCTGTCTCTATTGAGACATATTGACCCTAGGGTTGATATGAGGTACCGACCTGTCTGTCTCTATTGAGACATATTGACCCTAGGGTTGATATGAGGTACCGACCTGTCTGTCTCTATTGAGACATATTGACCCGAGGGTTGATATGAGGTACCGACCTGTCTGTCTCTATTGAGACATATTGACCCTAGGGTTGATATGAGGTACCGACCTGTCTGTCTCTATTGAGACATATTGACCCTAGGGTTGATATGAGGTACCAACCTGTCTGTCTCTATTGAGACATATTGACCCTAGGGTTGATATGAGGTACCAACCTGTCTGTCTCTATTGATACATATTGACCCTAGGGTTGATATGAGGTACCAACCTGTCTGTCTCTATTGAGACATATTGACCCTAGGGTTGATATGAGGTACCAACCTGTCTGTCTCTATTGAGACATATTGACCCTAGGGTTGATATGAGGTACCAACCTGTCTGTCTCTATTGATACATATTGACCCTAGGGTTGATATGAGGTACCAACCTGTCTGTCTCTATTGAGACATATTGACCCTAGGGTTGATATGAGGTACCAACCTGTCTGTCTCTATTGAGACATATTGACCCTAGGGTTGATATGAGGTATCAACCTGTCTGTCTCTATTGAGACATATTGACCCTAGGGTTGATATGAGGTACCAACCTCTCTGTCTCTATTGAAACATATTGACCCTAGGGTTGATATGAGGTACCAATCTGTCTGTCTCTATTGAGACATATTGACCCTAGGGTTGATATGAGGTACCGACCTGTCTGTCTCTATTGAGACATATTGACCCTAGGGTTGAAATTAGTTACCGACCTGTCTGTCTCTATTGAGACATATTGACCCTAGGGTTGATATGAGTTACCGACCTGTCTGTCTCTATTGAGACATATTGACCCTAGGGTTGATATGAGGTACCGACCTGTCTGTCTCTATTGAGACATATTGACCCTAGGGTTGATATGAGGTACCGACCTGTCTGTCTCTATTGAGACATATTGACCCTAGGGTTGATATGAGGTACCGACCTGTCTGTCTCTATTGAGACATATTGACCCTAGGGTTGATATGAGGTACCGACCTGTCTGTCTCTATTGAGACATATTGACCCTAGGGTTGATATGAGGTACCGACCTGTCTGTCTCTATTGAGACATATTGACCCTAGGGTTGATATGAGGTACCGACCTGTCTGTCTCTATTGAGACATATTGACCCTAGGGTTGATATGAGGTACCGACCTGTCTGTCTCTATTGAGACATATTGACCCTAGGGTTGATATGAGGTACCGACCTGTCTGTCTCTATTGAGACATATTGACCCTAGGGTTGATATGAGGTACCGACCTGTCTGTCTCTATTGAGACATATTGACCCTAGGGTTGATATGAGGTACCGACCTGTCTGTCTCTATTGAGACATATTGACCCTAGGGTTGATATGAGGTACCGACCTGTCTGTCTCTATTGAGACATATTGACCCTAGGGTTGATATGAGGTACCAACCTGTCTGTCTCTATTGATACATATTGACCCTAGGGTTGATATGAGGTACCAACCTGTCTGTCTCTATTGATACATATTGACCCTAGGGTTGATATGAGGTACCAATCTGTCTGTCTCTATTGAGACATATTGACCCTAGGGTTGATATGAGGTACCAACCTGTCTGTCTCTATTGAGACATATTGACCCTAGGGTTGATATGAGGTACCAACCTGTCTGTCTCTATTGAGACATATTGACCCTAGGGTTGATATGAGGTACCAATCTGTCTGTCTCTATTGAGACATATTGACCCTAGGGTTGATATGAGGTACCAACCTGTCTGTCTCTATTGAGACATATTGACCCTAGGGTTGATATGAGGTACCAACCTCTCTGTCTCTATTGAAACATATTGACCCTAGGGTTGATATGAGGTACCAATCTGTCTGTCTCTATTGAGACATATTGACCCTAGGGTTGATATGAGGTACCAACCTGTCTGTCTCTATTGAGACATATTGACCCTAGGGTTGAAATTAGTTACCAACCTGTCTGTCTCTATTGAGACATATTGACCCTAGGGTTGATATGAGGTACCAACCTGTCTGTCTCTATTGAGACATATTGACCCTAGGATTGATATGAGGTACCAACCTGTATGTCTCTATTGAGACATATTGACCCTAGGGTTGATATGAGGTACCAACCTGTCTGTCTCTTTTGAGACATATTGACCCTAGGGTTGATATGAGGGTTGATATGAGGTACCAATCTGTCTGTCTCTATTGAGACATATTGACCCTAAGGTTGATATGAGGTACCAACCTGTCTGTCTCTATTGAGACATATTGACCCTAGGATTGATATGAGGTACCAACCTGTCTGTCTCTATTGAGACATATTGACCCTAGGGTTGATATGAGGTACCGACCTGTCTGTCTCTATTGAGACATATTGACCCTAGGGTTGATATGAGGTACCAACCTGTCTGTCTCTTTTGAGACATATTGACCCTAGGGTTGATATGAGGGTTGATATGAGGTACCAACCTGTCTGTCTCTATTGAGACATATTGACCCTAGGGTTGATATGAGGTACCAATCTGTCTGTCTCTATTGAGACATATTGACCCTAGGGTTGATATGAGGTACCAACCTGTCTGTCTCTATTGAGACATATTGACCCTAGGGTTGAAATTAGTTACCAACCTGTCTGTCTCTATTGAGACATATTGACCCTAGGGTTGATATGAGGTACCAACCTGTCTGTCTCTATTGAGACATATTGACCCTAGGATTGATATGAGGTACCAACCTGTCTGTCTCTATTGAGACATATTGACCCTAGGGTTGATATGAGGTACCAACCTGTCTGTCTCTTTTGAGACATATTGACCCTAGGGTTGATATGAGGGTTGATATGAGGTACCAACCTGTCTGTCTCTATTGAGACATATTGACCCTAGGGTTGATATGAGGTACCAACCTGTCTGTCTCTTTTGAGACATATTGACCCTAGGGTTGATATGAGGGTTGATATGAGGTACCAACCTGTCTGTCTCTATTGAGACATATTTACCCTAGGGTTGATATGAGGTACCAACCTGTCCGTCTCTATTGAGACATATTGACCCTAGGGTTGATATGAGGTACCAACCTGTCTGTCTCTATTGAGACATATTGACCCTAGGGTTGATATGAGTTACCAACCTGTCTGTCTCTATTGAGACATATTGACCCTAGGGTTGATATGAGGTACCAACCTGTCTGTCTCTATTGAGACATATTGACCCTAGGGTTGATATGAGGTACCAACCTGTCTGTCTCTATTGAGACATATTGACCCTAGGGTTGATATGAGGTACCAACCTGTCTGTCTCTATTGAGACATATTGACCCTAGGGTTGATATGAGTTACCAACCTGTCTGTCTCTATTGAGACATATTGACCCTAGGGTTGATATGAGTTACCAACCTGTCTGTCTCTATTGAGACATATTGACCCTAGGGTTGATATGAGGTACCAATCTGTCTGTCTCTATTGAGACATATTGACCCTAGGGTTGATATGAGGTACCAATCTGTCTGTCTCTATTGAGACATATTGACCCTAGGGTTGATATGAGGTACCATTCTGTCTGTCTCTATTGAGACATATTGACCCTAGGGTTGATATGAGGTACCATTCTGTCTCTATTTAGACGTACTTGACAAAAGAGGTAGTGAAGGACTCTAATTATTTGTGTGCCGCTAGGGGGCAGTCTTAGCTCCACCTCGAAAGTAAAACATAATAATTAATGTACAAATTCCAATCTGGCTTCAGAACATCCCTCTCCACTGACACATGCCTTCTCTATTTGAGCGACCACATCAAACATGAGGTGGATGCTGGCAAATACTGCGGCATGGTCATGCTGGACCGTGAACCACTCCATACTGGTTAACAAGCTAAAAGCAATTGGTTTCGATAGCACATCAGTGAGCTGGATGCAATCCTACCTGAAGGGGAGAGAACAGAGGGTGGAGGTGAACGAACACTGCCCCCCCCCCCCCCCCCACACACACACACTTCCAGTGAGCTGTGGCGTTCAACAAGGAAGCATACTAGGGTCTTTACTGTTCCTAATATATGTAAACGACATGACATCAGCTTGTGACTGCAACTTGTTCCTGTTCGCAGATGACTCGGCACTGCTGGTCTCGGACAGGAACAAACTGCAGGTTGAAAAGGCCCTCAGCTCTGAACTCGGTAGAATCTGCACCTGGCTCGCTGATAACAAACTATCTTTACACCTGGGAAAAACTGAATCCATTCTCTTTGGCTCTAATAGTAATCTCAGCAAGGCAAATGGCTTCTTGGTTAGAGTGGGTGACAATGTTATCACACGAAAGGATGAAATTACCTATAGCAACAGAAGGTGCACAGTCCCATGGGCCTGTAACAGATATATAGATATGTAGATATGTTCATCTTTGTGTCATAACGTCTATAAGTATGATGTTTAACAGAAGGTACAGAGCCCCACGGGCCTGTAATCCCTGGCTGGGCCGAGGGGTAATGATCGCTGGGTAATGATCGGTTCTGACGCACCATTAACTGGAGACTGTGTTCAGATCCTGGGAAGCAGATGGACCCAAAATACCTGCTTCTGACACACACACACACACACACACACACACACACACACACGCACACGCACACGCACACGCACACGCACACGCACACACATACGCACACGCAACGCACGCAAATACACACACACACACGCGCAACGCACGCACATGTTTATACGCACGCACATACACACGCGCGCAACGCACGCACATGCTTATACGCACGCACGCACACACACGCACAGACACACTGTAATTGCTGCTATAATGTCCCCTTACATAAACAGACATCTCTCCTCTCCTTCCCTCCTCATCTCCTTCTCTTGTCTCCTTCTGTCCTCATCTCAATCTACAACATATTCATTTATCAGACGCTCTTAATCCAGAACGATTTACAGTAAGGACCAACAACACATGGTGATACATCACATACTGTACATAGAGACAGAACAACACATGGTGATACATCACATACTGTACATAGAGACAGAACAACACATGGTGATACATCACATACTGTACATAGAGACAGAACAACACATGGTGATACATCTCATACTGTACATAGAGACAGAACAACACATGGAATATCTTGATTGATTGATTGAAATATTTATTAACAGTTTGCAGAATTACAGTACAGTTCAAGCACAACTCAATACAAAGACTGTTAACTGTGAGTGGACGACCCCATAAAGCATTACACTGGTTTACAAGAGGGTCCACCTTGTTCAATTCATCAAAACATTTAGAGACGTACAAATATACACTTCTGTAAGAACAGAACAGGAATTCATCATAAAGTAGGTAAAAAGGGAAAAGAAACATATACAGTGAGGGGGGGGGGGGGGTGTTCAGATTTTATGGGGGCCAGTTTCGAATTGCAGCCGTCCGTAGGTGCCCTTTGAGAGCGGTTTTGAAGGAGTCAAGAGATTCACATGTCTTAATGACTGTTGGTAGGGCGTTCCACATTTTGGTGGCATAGGAGAGAAAATAATCTAGTCCCTTGTTTGTGCCGAATCTATATAATGAAACTATGCGTATACACTATAGAGTGAATCTATATAATGAAACTATGCGTATACACTATAGAGTGAATCTATCTAATGAAACTATGCGTATACACTATAGAGTGAATCTATATAATGAAACTATGCGTATACACTATAGAGTGAATCTATCTAATGAAACTATGCGTATACACTATAGAGTGAATCTATATAATGAAACTATGCGTATACACTATAGAGTGAATCTATATAATGAAACTATGCGTATACACTATAGAGTGAATCTATCTAATGAAACTATGCGTATACACTATAGAGTGAATCTATCTAATGAAACTATGCGTATACACTATAGAGTGCTATGTTTACATAAAGTGAATCTATATAATGAAACTATGCGTATACACTATAGAGTGCTATGTTTACATAAAGAATCTATATAATGAAACTATGCGTATACACTATAGAGTGCTATGTTTACATAAAGAATCTATATAATGAAACTATGCGTATACACTATAGAGTGCTATGTTTACATAAAGAATCTATATAATGAAACTATGCGTATACACTATAGAGTGCTATGTTTACATAAAGAATCTATATAATGAAACTATGCGTATACACTATAGAGTGCTATGTTTACATAAAGAATCTATATAATGAAACTATACGTATACACTATAGAGTGAATCTATATAATGAAACTATGCGTATACACTATAGAGTGCTATGTTTACATAAAGTGCTATCTAAGTCTATCTAATGAAACTATGCGTATACACTATAGAGTGCTATGTTTACATAAACTATGCGTATACACTATAGAGTGCTATGTTTACATAAAGTGCTATCTAAGTCTATCTAAGTTGAGCCTTTTCATACGCCTGTAAGGTGGTCTAGGCTAGGGGAGGGGCTACGGGCTAAGATGGAGTCTGAAGAGGTGGGTTTTCAGACTACGGTGGAAGATTGGGAATGAGTCTGTAGTTCTGACTGTAATGAGAAGTTCATTCCATAGTTTAGATTGGGAGTGAGTCTGTAGTTCTGACTGTAATGAGAAGTTCATTCCATAGTTTAGATTTGGAGTGAGTCTGTAGTTCTGACTGCAATGGGAAGTTCATTCCATAGTTTAGATTGGGAGTGAGTCTGTAGTTCTGACTGCAATGGGAAGTTCATTCCATAGTTTAGATTGGGAGTGAGTCTGTAGTTCTGACTGTAATGGGAAGTTCATTCCATAATTTAGATTGGGAGTGAGTCTGTAGTTCTGACTGCAATGGGAAGTTCATTCCATAGTTTAGATTGGGAGTGAGTCTGTAGTTCTGACTGCAATGAGAAGTTCATTCCATAGTTTAGATTGGGAGTGAGTCTGTAGTTCTGACTGTAATGAGAAGTTCATTCCATAGTTTAGATTGGGAGTGAGTCTGTAGTTCTGACTGTAATGAGAAGTTCATACCATAGTTTAGATTGGGAGTGAGTCTGTAGTTCTGACTGCAATGGGAAGTTCATTCCATAGTTTAGATTGGGAGTGAGTCTGTAGTTCTGACTGTAATGGGAAGTTCATTCCATAGTTTAGATTGGGAGCGAGTCTCTAGTTCTGACTGTAATGGGAAGTTAATTCCATAGTTTTGGAGCCAGAAGGGAGAAGAGTTTGGGACGTGTGGAGCGTTGTCCCGGCGTTTTTAGTGAAGGTACTTCCAGCTTCCCTGTGTTGGCTGATTTGAGCGTGCGGGAGGGTTTGTAGGGTTCCATCAGACTGTGAAGACATGGGGAGCCATACTATACCTTTGGTTGCTTTGAATGCCAGCATCAGAGTTTTGTACTCTGTGCGGGCAGCGACCCCAGGAGCCAATGGAGGGAGCGGAGAAGAGGGGAGACATGTGAATTTTGTCTGGTTGAAGACTAAGCGATCTGCAGCATTTTGGATCAATTGAAGAGGTTTAAATGTGCATGCCGGTAGGCTAGTAAGGAGGGAGTTACAATACAAAGGAGCTAGGCTGACTCCTGGGTGAGGAAGGGTCTAATCCTTCTCTCCTCATCTCATCTCCTCTCCTCGTCTCCTCTCCTCACTACTTGCGGCTCTTGCAAAAACATCAAACAGCCAGAAGCTTCCGTTCATAAAGAGCTCTTTAAACACACACACACACACACACACACACACACACACACACACACACACACACACACACACACACACACACACACACACACACACACACACACACACACACACACACACACACACACACACACACACCTTCAGGTAAAACAGGAGCTCTGAGAGGTGGTAATGAGAAAGCAGCGGGAATCCCTTTCATGTGTGTTTTGTTTGCGTGTGCTGCATGTGTGTGTGTGTGTGTGTGTGTGTGTGTGTGTGTGTGTGTGTGTGTGTGTATGTGTGTGTGTGTGTGTGTGTGTGTGTGTGTGTGTGTGTGTGTGTGTGTGTGCCTGTACGCAAACCAATGGATTTAAACACAGAATGCAGAGACAGTGTAGTGTCTCAGTAAACTATAGGATCATAGAATGCAGAGAGACAGTAAACTATAGGATCATAGAATGCAGAGAGACAGTAAACTATAGGATCATAGAATGCAGAGAGACAGTAAACTATAGGATCATAGAATGCAGAGAGACAGTGTAGCGTCTCAGTAAACTATAGGATCATAGAATGCAGAGACAGTGTAGCGTCTCAGTAAACTATAGGATCATAGAATGCAGAGAGACAGTAAACTATAGGATCATAGAATGCAGAGAGACAGTGTAGCGTCTCAGTAAACTATAGGATCATAGAATGCAGAGACAGTAAACTATAGGATCATAGAATGCAGAGACAGTGTAGTGTCTCAGTAAACTATAGGATCATAGAATGCAGAGAGACAGTGTAGCGTCTCAGTAAACTATAGGATCATAGAATGCAGAGAGACAGTGTAGCGTCTCAGTAATCTATAGGATCATAGAATGCAGAGAGACAGTGTAGCGTCTCAGTAAACTATAGGATCATAGGATGCAGAGAGACAGTGTAGCGTCTCAGTAATCTATAGGATCATAGAATGCAGAGAGACAGCGTAGTGTCTCAGTAAACTATAGGATCATAGAATGCAGAGAGACAGTAAACTATAGGATCATAGAATGCAGAGAGACAGTGTAGCGTCTCAGTAAACTATAGGATCATAGAATGCAGAGAGACAGTAAACTATAGGATCATAGAATGCAGAGAGACAGTGTAGCGTCTCAGTAAACTATAGGATCATAGAATGCAGAGAGACAGTAAACTATAGGATCATAGAATGCAGAGAGACAGTGTAGCGTCTCAGTAAACTATAGGATCATAGAATGCAGAGAGACAGTAAACTATAGGATCATAGAATGCAGAGAGACAGTGTAGCGTCTCAGTAAACTATAGGATCATAGAATGCAGAGAGACAGTAAACTATAGGATCATAGAATGCAGAGAGACAGTGTAGCGTCTCAGTAAACTATAGGATCATAGAATGCAGAGAGACAGTAAACTATAGGATCATAGAATGCAGAGAGACAGTGTAGCGTCTCAGTAAACTATAGGATCATAGAATGCAGAGAGACAGTAAACTATAGGATCATAGAATGCAGAGAGACAGTGTAGCGTCTCAGTAAACTATAGGATCATAGAATGCAGAGAGACAGTAAACTATAGGATCATAGAATGCAGAGAGACAGTGTAGCGTCTCAGTAAACTATAGGATCATAGAATGCAGAGAGGCAGTAAACTATAGGATCATAGAATGCAGAGAGACAGTGTAGCGTCTCAGTAAACTATAGGATCATAGAATGCAGAGAGACAGTAAACTATAGGATCATAGAATGCAGAGAGACAGTGTAGCGTCTCAGTAAACTATAGGATCATAGAATGCAGAGAGACAGTAAACTATAGGATCATAGAATGCAGAGAGACAGTGTAGCGTCTCAGTAAACTATAGGATCATAGAATGCAGAGAGACAGTAAACTATAGGATCATAGAATGCAGAGAGACAGTGTAGCGTCTCAGTAAACTATAGGATCATAGAATGCAGAGAGACAGTGTAGTGTCTCAGTAAACTATAGGATCATAGAATGCAGAGAGACAGTGTAGCGTCTCAGTAAACTATAGGATCATAGAATGCAGAGAGACAGTGTAGCGTCTCAGTAAACTATAGGATCATAGAATGCAGAGAGACAGTGTAGCGTCTCAGTAAACTATAGGATCATAGAATGCAGAGAGACAGTGTAGCGTCTCAGTAAACTATAGGATCATAGAATGCAGAGAGACAGTGTAGCGTCTCAGTAAACTATAGGATCATAGAATGCAGAGAGACAGTGTAGTGCCAAAAAGATTGCGATCTATATTTAGACAGCGATGCAACCTCGTGTTGTGAAGAACGGTGCAGCAATAGTTGGCTGTCCAGTTAATTTTAGTTACTCTTGTGTTTTTGCTACAAGAGAGACTTTAAGAGGTGTAAGTCTTTAAGCTCCAGGCGACACATTTTGAACGTAGTTTCGAAATCGAGATTCACATTTAGTTTGGGTTTTGCAGCAGAT
>NW_027637462.1:7500-10000 GCF_951216825.1 Electrona antarctica | reverse complement strand
TGATGTTCTATAGATGATGTTCTATAGATGATGATGTTCTATAGGTGATGTTCTATAGATGATGTTCTATAGATGATGTTCTATAGATGATGATGTTCTATAGGTGATGTTCTATAGATGATGTTCTATAGGTGATGTTCTATAGGTGATGTTCTATAGATGATGTTCTATAGATGATGATGTTCTATAGATGATGTTCTATAGATGATGTTCTATAGGTGATGTTCTATAGGTGATGTTCTATAGGTGATGTTCTATAGATGATGTTCTATAGATGATGTTCTATAGGTGATGTTCTATAGATGATGTTCTATAGATGATGTTCTATAGATGATGTTCTATAGATGATGTTCTATAGGTGATGTTCTATAGGTGATGTTCTATAGATGATGTTCTATAGATGATGTTCTATAGATGATGTTCTATAGATGATGTTCTATAGGTGATGTTCTATAGATGATGTTCTATAGATGATGTTCTATAGATGATGATCTATAGGTGATGTTCTATAGGTGATGTTCTATAGATGATGTTCTATAGATGATGTTCTATAGATGATGTTCTATAGATGATGATGTTCTATAGGTGATGTTCTATAGATGATGTTCTATAGATGATGTTCTATAGATGATGATGTTCTATAGGTGATGTTCTATAGATGATGTTCTATAGGTGATGTTCTATAGGTGATGTTCTATAGATGATGTTCTATAGATGATGATGTTCTATAGATGATGTTCTATAGATGATGTTCTATAGGTGATGTTCTATAGGTGATGTTCTATAGGTGATGTTCTATAGATGATGTTCTATAGATGATGTTCTATAGATGATGATGTTCTATAGATGATGATGTTCTATAGATGATGTTCTAGGTGATGTTCTATAGGTGATGTTCTATAGATGATGTTCTATAGATGATGTTCTATAGATGATGATGTTCTATAGTTATGTTTCTATAGGTGATGATGTTCTATAGGTGATGTTCTATAGGTGATGTTCTATAGATGATGTTCTATAGATGATGTTCTATAGATGATGATGTTCTATAGGTGATGTTCTATAGATGATGTTCTATAGATGATGTTCTATAGATGATGATGTTCTATAGGTGATGTTCTATAGATGATGTTCTATAGGTGATGTTCTATAGGTGATGTTCTATAGATGATGTTCTATAGATGATGATGTTCTATAGATGATGTTCTATAGATGATGTTCTATAGGTGATGTTCTATAGGTGATGTTCTATAGGTGATGTTCTATAGGTGATGTTCTATAGATGATGTTCTATAGGTGATGTTCTATAGATGATGTTCTATAGATGATGTTCTATAGATGATGTTCTATAGATGATGTTCTATAGGTGATGTTCTATAGGTGATGTTCTATAGATGATGTTCTATAGATGATGTTCTATAGGTGATGTTCTATAGATGATGTTCTATAGATGATGTTCTATAGATGATGTTCTATAGGTGATGTTCTATAGATGATGTTCTATAGATGATGTTCTATAGATGATGATCTATAGGTGATGTTCTATAGGTGATGTTCTATAGATGATGTTCTATAGATGATGTTCTATAGATGATGTTCTATAGATGATGATGTTCTATAGGTGATGTTCTATAGATGATGTTCTATAGATGATGTTCTATAGATGATGATGTTCTATAGGTGATGTTCTATAGATGATGTTCTATAGGTGATGTTCTATAGGTGATGTTCTATAGATGATGTTCTATAGATGATGATGTTCTATAGATGATGTTCTATATATGATGTTCTATAGGTGATGTTCTATAGGTGATGTTCTATAGGTGATGTTCTATAGATGATGTTCTATAGATGATGTTCTATAGATGATGATGTTCTATAGATGATGT
Organism: Electrona antarctica; assembly: GCF_951216825.1. NCBI lineage: Eukaryota > Metazoa > Chordata > Actinopteri > Myctophiformes > Myctophidae > Electrona > Electrona antarctica. Next base: position 8,111 of record NW_027637462.1, on the reverse strand, counting down.
TCTATAGATGATGTTCTATAGATGATGTTCTATAGGTGATGTTCTATAGATGATGTTCTATAGATGATGTTCTATAGATGATGATGTTCTATAGATGATGTTCTATAGATGATGTTCTATAGGTGAGGTTCTATAGATGATGTTCTATAGATGATGTTCTATAGGTGATGTTCTATAGGTGATGTTCTATAGATGATGTTCTATAGATGATGTTCTATAGGTGATGTTCTATAGGTGATGTTCTATAGGTGATGTTCTATAGGTGATGTTCTATAGATGATGTTCTATAGATGATGTTCTATAGGTGATGTTCTATAGGTGATGATGTTCTATAGGTGATGTTCTATAGATGATGTTCTATAGGTGATGTTCTATAGGTGATGTTCTATAGGTGATGTTCTATAGATGATGATGTTCTATAGATGATGATGTTCTATAGATGATGTTCTATAGGTGATGTTCTATAGATGATGATGTTCTATAGATGATGTTCTATAGATGATGTTCTATAGGTGATGTTCTATAGGTGATGTTCTATAGGTGATGTTCTATAGGTGATGTTCTATAGATGATGTTCTATAGGTGATGTTCTATAGGTGATGTTCTATAGG
>NW_027637462.1:0-2500 GCF_951216825.1 Electrona antarctica | reverse complement strand
GCTCCCAGCCTGTGGAGCGATGCTCCCAGCCTGTGGAGCGGTGCTCCCAGCCTGTGGAGCGGTGCTCCCAGCCTGTGGAGCGGTGCTCCCAGCCTGTGGAGCGGTGCTCCCAGCCTGTGGAGCGATGCTCCCAGCCTGTGGAGCGATGCTCCCAGCCTGTGGAGCGATGCTCCCAGCCTGTGGAGCGATGCTCCCAGCCTGTGGAGCGGTGCTCCCAGCCTGTGGAGCGGTGCTCCCAGCCTGTGGAGCGATGCTCCCAGCCTGTGGAGCGATGCTCCCAGCCTGTGGAGCGGTGCTCCCAGCCTGTGGAGCGGTGCTCCCAGCCTGTGGAGCGATGCTCCCAGCCTGTGGAGCGGTGCTCCCAGCCTGTGGAGCGATGCTCCCAGCCTGTGGAGCGATGCTCCCAGCCTGTGGAGCGGTGCTCCCAGCCTGTGGAGCGATGCTCCCAGCCTGTGGAGCGATGCTCCCAGCCTGTGGAGCGATGCTCCCAGCCTGTGGAGCGATGCTCCCAGCCTGTGGAGCGATACCATTTTGATATCAATAATCTCCGTCCTTTTGATCAATCTCCGTCCTGAGCGCTGGGCGTTACCTAAAGTCAATTAGGCATCATAGATCTGGGCGTTACCTAAAGTCAATTAGGCATCATAGTAAATGATGTCATTACTATATGGGCATTAGTAGACCTGGGCCCCTCATCAAACCCTGTACACTCAAGACACGCTCCATATATGTCCAGTGTGCGTGCTTGCGTGCGTGCGTGCGTGCGTGCGTGCGTGCGTGCGTGCGTGCATGCGTGCCTGCGTGCGTGCGTGCGTGCCTGCGTGCGTGCGTGCGTGCCTCAGTGGATCAACAACAAACACTTTCTTTGTCATTTCTTCTTCCGTCTCAAACCTCTGATTGGTCGACATGTACATTAGTGATGTATGGAAAATGTATTATGGGCCTTAGATTTGAGCCGTTTATGGATTATATTGTAGTGATTTATGACCATTGATATAATTATTGTATTCTATTTCTGTCCCAGTTCTACGTTGATCTATGATTAAAGCAACTTCAAAATAATCAGTTCAGACTTCATCCTTAAAAGGCCAGCTGGGTCTACACGGCCTTAGGTCTTAAAGGCTGGGTCCGCTACACGGAGCTACACGGAGCTATACGGCCTTAGGTCTTAAAGGCTGGGTCCGCTACACGGAGCTATACGGCCTTAGGTCTTAAAGGCTGGGTCCGCTACACGGAGCTATACGGCCTTAGGTCTTAAAGGCTGGGTCCGCTACACGGAGCTACACGGAGCTATACGGCCTTAGGTCTTAAAGGCTGGGTCCGCTACACGGAGCTATACGGCCTTAGGTCTTAAAGGCTGGGTCCGCTACACGGAGCTATACGGCCTTAGGTCTTAAAGGCTGGGTCCGCTACACGGAGCTATACGGCCTTAGGTCTTAAAGGCTGGGTCCGCTACACGGAGCTATACGGCCTTAGGTCTTAAAGGCTGGGTCCGCTACACGGAGCTATACGGCCTTAGGTCTTAAAGGCTGGGTCCGCTACACGGAGCTATACGGCCTTAGGTCTTAAAGGCTGGGTCCGCTACACGGAGCTATACGGCCTTAGGTCTTAAAGGCTGGGTCCGCTACACGGAGCTATACGGCCTTAGGTCTTAAAGGCTGGGTCCGCTACACGGAGCTATACGGCCTTAGGTCTTAAAGGCTGGGTCCGCTACACGGAGCTATACGGCCTTAGGTCTTAAAGGCTACACGGAGCTACATGGAGCTACATGGAGCTACATGGAGCTACATGGAGCTACATGGAGCTACATGTAGCTACATGTAGCTACATGGAGCTACATGGAGCTACATGTAGCTCCATGTAGCTCCATGTAGCTACATGGAGCTACATGGAGCTACACGGCCTTAGGTCTTAAAGGCTACACGGAGCTATAGAGTGTGTTTGTGTGCGTGTGTGTGTGGGGAGGATCCTAACAAATATTTGGTGTGTGTGCGTAAATATGTGTGCGTGTGTGCACGTACGCGTGCGTATGTGTGTATGTGTGCGTGCACCAGGGTGTGTTTTCCTCATCAGATTCTTATACTCACCTCAGTGTCAAAGGTCACCACCCTGCTGACCCCTCACACATAAAACACCTCAACTTGCGTGTGTGTGTGTGTGTGTGTGTTCGTGCGTGCGTGCGTGTGTGTGTGTGTTCGTGCGTGCGTGTGTATGTGTCGTGCGTGCGTGTGTATGTGTGTTTGTGCGTGCGTGTGTATGTGTGTTCGTGCGTGTGTGTGTGTGTGTGTGTGTGTGTGTGTGTGCGTGCGTGTGTGTGTGTGTGTGTGCGTGCGGTACCAGTGGTAGAGCAACAGGACCAGTAGAACTACAGTCCAGTCAGAACAGAGGCTCTGACCACAGCTCAGTTCAAAATGGACACACCCTGCTCTGCTCTGAGAATAGACTGGAGGACTGCTGCCAGTCAGCCTCAGTGTCTCTTCTCTCTCTCCTCTCTCTCTCT
>NW_027637463.1:58315-65193 GCF_951216825.1 Electrona antarctica | reverse complement strand
TGACTGGTCAGAAGTTGGGTGGACGTGACACATGTGTTTTTGTTTCCTCATAATACCAGCAGTGAAAATAGGTGACAGTTCAGGCTCCTCAGACATGCTGAGGAGAGGAATGCTACTATTACTACTACCAGTACTCTCTAGTGACCATGCATAAACAACCTGTCGCAAGAAATGGCAACACATCTGCCTAACCTCCGTGACAAATTGCCCACAGCGTGTTGTAGCGATGCCCAGGTATTAAATCTGTTGCGCCACAGGTGTGTAAACAGAGTCACTCGAGGTGAAGGAGCGAACTGCCACAGGTGTGATTCATTAATCACATTTCTGAGTGGGTCTGCTGTTCGGAACTTATGATGCTCTCTGCTTTCTTTTACTCTTATGTTTGTCTCTTCGACATTTTCTGTAAAGCACTTTGGTCATCTCTGACCAAAATGGTAGGACATTGAAGGACAATGTTTGTGTTTGCACAAACACTCAAAGCTGGCCATTCATTGTCAATGTCATTCAATGTTTGTGTTTACAGAAACACTCAAAGCTGGACATAAGAGGGGCTAGAATATATTTTTGTGAATGGAAATGACAAACAGATTACTCCGATTTCGGGAGGTGTAGTTCCCGACGCTAGCATTCGGAGATTGTGGAATAGTTGTCTGGCTACGCGAGACTATAGGGTACAGGTACTGTATGGGCACAGAAAAGACACAGGCGGGTTCAACTGGTAGTCTCGACCCCCGACACATTGACTCAGAAATATCGGTCGGATTTGGCGGTGCGACGTATAGGCTTCGAACTCTAGTTTATAAAAACCACAGATAAACTTAACCACTTCTAAACCTGGTGTCCAACACTATGCAGTCCCACGCTTGCACTAGGTGAACGCAGTGGTGGTAGCCTATTACTCAAGTACTGTACTTAAGTACAATTCTGAGGTACTTTAACTTTACTTACAAGAAATAAAAAAATAAAAAAGAGTATTTCCTATTTGCACTTTTGACATTATTTGACAGCTTTAGTTACTTGTCACTTTGCCGATAGACACATTGGTACTTTTACTTTTCATACTTTGAAGGAGATTTCGACGCCAATACGTCTGTGCTTATACACAAGTAAACGTTTGAATGCGGGCGCTTTTAACTTGTAACAGAGTATATGGCGGTATTGATGCTTTTACTTAAGTAAAGGATCTGAGTACACTTCTACCACCGCTGGGTGTAGGTCTGGTGTTGTCACGATGTCGCCACATGAAAGAAGCGTTCGTCTAGTAAACACAACATCAAACGCAGCGAGGAGAGCCGGGCTAATGAAAGAAGCTGATAGAAACCAGCCCACAGCGGTTACTGAACCGCGGGCCACCGTGGCGTTTATTGGCATGCTGTTTGAGAATTAAAAAGGCTATTTATAAATGTAGTTTTGGTCATTTCTGGACATGATTACGGTCATCATTAGCTCAACTCTAGGCTTGTAGATGAATGGCTCTTTAGATCGTGTTCTCTTTGGATGCTATGCTGTACGCTTCCAAGCCTTTCAAAGAAGAAATATAGAAACTACACTGGTGGTTCTCAAAGTGGGGTCCGGAGCTACCTGATTGATAGTATAGGAACCAAATGAACCCGTTTTTGGTACACTCTGTGTGTATGTGCTCTCAGAGTTATGGGGGTCCTGGTCTAAGGCATACATTTCTCACAGTAAGGACCCCCAGGGGTCCTCGAGGCGGTTCCAAGGGACAAAACTAGTTAACATATAGCATAGACATCAGTTTAATCACTTTAACCCTATATAAAATGTTGCTATTTTCAAAATATCTTGAAAACCTTGAACATTTTTGGAATATATTTGACATTTTTATGGGGTCCTTGGCACATTATATCTTGCTATATTATATATATCAATGTAGGGGTCCTTGACATTAAAACATTTGAGAACCACGGGTCTAAATGATAACAAACTGGCCATCTTTGAAATTAAAACAGGTCTGAGAATCCCTGCCAAAGATGACCTATGCGGTTGTGATCTCTTGAAACAGGGCCCTGGTGGTTTTGGCATGCGGGTGATCATTTATTGCACTTCTGTGTGCTCATGCCAAGCCCCTAGAGGTATGGTCCATGGGGTCTGTGTACTAGCATCACTGATGAAATTATACGTAGACTAGAAGTGGCTAACAAGCTACGCACATGCAAAGTGGGTGAATAGCTTCATTTGTTTTACTTCGTTTAGTTTATTCGCATATTTTAATTTTTAAAACATGATAAATACAAAGGGGAAATACTTTTTATATAGAAAGGAAAATAAATATAAACTAGAAAAAGTGCCCTTCTGGGCACAGGTCTCCACCAGGAGGATAGGAGTGTGTGTGATGTTTGGCAAAATGTTTAGGAGTAATATAAACATGTGTGTGTGTGTGTGACGCGACTTGGCCTGTAGCGCCACCATGAGGCTGATTTGAAAACTGTCAAGTGGCATTTCTTCCTCAGCCTAGTAGTGGGAATAGGCATGGACAGTTTCACCGCAATCGGACGCTGCGTTGAGGAGTTGTGGCGATTTGTACAAAACATGTACAAAACGGGCTACTCCTGAAAACTTTAGAATTAAGCCAATCGTAGCCAATCAGGATGGATAATTATGATAAATCAAACAAATCACATGATCACATGACTATGGAGAGCATGTGTACCGATTTGCGTGAAATTTGGATAAAATCTGAAGGAGTAATATTAGAAAATGTGTTTTACATATGTCGGCCTCCTGGTGGCGCTATAAAGAGCAGATGTGAAAAATTCCAGGCAAAGGTTTTTCCTTGGCCTCTAGGGAGTGTGCATACATGGTTTTACACAGATCGGTGCAGTTATAGATACAAACACAAATCGGCCAGTTATAGCGCCACCATGAGGCTGAGTTGAAAATATTCAAGTGGCATTTCTTCCTCGGCCTAGTGGGAATGTGCGTGCAAAATTTCACGGAAATCACACAATGTGTTCATGATTTGAAGCATTTTGTTTGAAACTGAGCACTCTTGCGAACTTTGGAAGCCAATTTTAGCCAATCAGGATGGAGTCTGAAAAATCTGAAAGACACGTTTCGTTGAATGGCTCTAGAGAGACTGTGTACCGATTTGCGTAATGTTTGGACAAAATCTGTAGGTGTACTGTCAAAACATTTGTTTTGCACAAAGCGGCCTCCTGGTGGCGCTATAACAGGCCAATGTGAAAACTTTGGGGCAGAGGTTCAGCTCTGGCATTCAGGGAGTGTGTGTGCAGAGTATGGCTGCGATCAAGCCAACGGTGCCAGAGATTAGCTGTTCACAGACGGACACACGGACGGACGGACACACGGACGGACGGACGGACACACGGACGGACGGACGGAGTGCAAAACATACTCTCTCCCCATGCCTTCGGCCTGGTGGAGACAATCAGAACAAGATGTGCCTTGTAGCCGCTCCTATATGTGCGTGTGTGCGTGCGTGCATGCGTGCGTGCGTGCGTGCGCGTGTGTGCGTGTCCATTTCAGCACGGACAGCTGCAGTAACGCTCTGTGACCTGGTGTGACACTGTTGGCCGGCTAGCGCTGTGTGACCTATGGGGTACTAGAGTTCAGTACAGTACCTCCTATAACAATAACAGCATAGTTGCACCGCTCAGTTCACACAGGTGTGATTTTTGAGCAGTGCCTCCGCTCCATCACAGATCTATGTGTGTCTCTATGTATGTGTACAATACGCGTCCCCGTACGTACGCGTCCCAGCACGGAAAGCTACAACGGAACTGGGCCGCCGGGACTGGGCGCATTCCTGAGGGTCTCGATGTTGCGGGGACCCCCACGCGGTAACTCTGTCATTTCTTGACCGTTCGGACGCACGAATGGTGCATTTATATACGAAGGCTCGCCGGAACCGGGCCGCCCCCCCGGGTGCGTTCCTGTGGGTCTGGATGTTGCGGGGACCCCCCGGGGACCCCCACACGGTACAGTTGTGATTTTATTTAGCCTCCGTTAGGTTCCACTGCTAGCATCCATTCCATAGGCCTCCCATTGTAGAAACAACCTACGTCATAATCCGCGGTACACGTGCACGGAGTAATTTGTGTTTTTTATGCTCAGAATGGCATACAGTGCCATGTTTAGAGCCTATTAAAACATTAATCAGAGTCGCACTAATCATGATGATCCTCTGGAGCTATCGTCCAACACCTAGGCCCCTTAATTACCAGAAGTGACTCTTCTTCTCTGCTAATTTCGCGCATTTCTCTGGCACTGGTGCCATGGTCTCGCCGAAGAGGGCTGGGCAGAATTGTGTTAAGGTGTGGAAGAGTACTCATTGCATTGTGCAGGGTTGTGTTAAGGTGTGGAAGAGTACTCGGCACATGAGATAAAGTGCAAACAGAGCAGCGTCAACATATTTTCAGGTTCAACCACATGGTCCACAAAGGGCCGTAACTTTCACCGGTAAAATCCATGTGGCAGATTCCACGAGGAAGATGAAGACGACATGGGTTTACTTTTCCTGTGGAACTATAGCATGTGGTAGGACGTACATACATACATGCATACATACATGCATACATACTGGCTGGCTGACTGACTGACTGACTGACTGACTGGCTGACTGACTGACTGACTGACTGACTGACTGACTGACTGACTGGCTGACTGACTGACTGACTGGCTGACTGACTGACTGACTGACTGACTGGCTGGCTGGCTGGCTGGCTGGCTGGCTGGCTGGCTGACTGACTGACTGACTGACTGACTGACTGACTGACTGACTGCACTCATGTCATTAACCCTTCACTGCACAGCCTACATACACAGCATCTATCCCGCTCCTATCTGTAATGTAGATGTTGGACTCACGGGACCGATGCTGTACTTTTATATGGGCCAGACACGCACGCACACACACACACACACACACACACACACACGCACACGCACACACACACCAGTCTATAGGAGACAGGGACTGCAGTAGAGCCTATGTTTCGTGCAGACTCGTGCCCTGGCCAGAGAGAGCAACAGTTCCATGCTGTATTTTCCATACGGTCAACACCCCCCCCCCCCCCCCCCTTCTCCGGCTTTCCGACTGGTCTTTTTCTCTCTCCATTCTGGAATTCCATCTCCCTGCACATGGGCAACGCGGCAAGGACATGGTGTGTTTGTCTGTGTGCGTGTGCGTGTGTGTTTGTGTGTGTGCGCGTGTGCGTCTTTACAGCTCGGATGCGTAGATGTTCACACTGCTGTGTGTTGGCTTACTATAAATACTGTACAGTTTATGTTCATAGTTTAAAATAGAGATATACGCAAACAAACCTTGGCATTGTATATATACTATGTTTTCAGGCCACTACCCGGCCTTCAATCCTAGTCCTGTTTGCACAAATAAGGCACTCCCAGGCATAGATGACTGGCCAGTGGAGAGCAATGTCGCCACATGGCAGCCATCTTGCTACAGTCAGCTCGCTCACTCATAAGTCATAACATTGTGTATGTACTTTTTAAACCGGTAAGAAAGGGCGAGGTCACGTGCACACATCCACCTGGGTGACGGCAGACTGCCTGGCGAGCACTGGCGCTTTAGCATGGGGGGGGGTCAGATCTGAGCAATAAACATACAGTATGTCAGAACAGGTCAGCTCCATATATGGAGATCTAAGGGTGGCAGCGGGGGCAGTGTCTTGAGTGTAAGGGTTTGATGAGGGCCCACTGGGCCCGACCTTAATTTAAGAACCCTAGAAGCCCTGTTGAGAACTCTAGTTTTCGCCGGCTGCCGGGCGCGGCTGCACTAATAACTTTTGGGGCGGGCCCATCTAGACAGGACAGGTCAAAAGAGAGACATTGAATCACCATTTCAAAATAAAAGGTGCCGTGCATCCTGTTGGCAGTGAAGGGAAGAGTTAAATGGTGGCAGTCAAAGTGCTAAAATCCATGCCATTCACAGGATATCTCGTGGTAAGCTATTACACCCTCCTGTGCCATTCACGAGATTTGATAAAACAGTATTAATCCAGCATTAATAATAATATTTTTACAGATTTATTTTTTTGCTTCTCGTGCAGTCTTTAGTGGCTCAGAATGGGGTAAAGTACGATGTTGGAATCTTAATAAAACATTAAAGGGGAATTTCTTACTAACCCTTTTTTTTACAAAAGTAAGTGGATAATATGTATATTGACCCAAAAAAATAAATATCCTTTAAGAAAAGCGTAGGAGGGGTCTAACGCCAGCACACGTAGACCAGGAAGAGTGCAGCAACAACACTTCATGGACTAACCTGTCACATCATCTAGATCAGATGTAAACAAAAAACTAAAACCAATTGCTCGATTGAATTGGAGTTCTAGCGTTTGACCCCACATGGACGGTAAATCTGCTAATTCCTTATGCTCGGCATGTTTTTTTGTTTTTTTTTTCAACATGACGAATGGATAAGCGTCTTCATATACGGTAAGAAACAGCTTGTGCGAAACTCTCCTTTAATTCGAGCTCCCAGTTACCATATCAACGGTTCTATCGCTAGAACACGGCGTGACCCTGGCTCGAAAATGGCCGACACTTGATGCCCTCGCGAGTATAGCAAGACATGCACGCGCGGCGTGCAGCACGCATGTCAGCTCGACCCCCCGGCCGGTGGCATGGCGGCTTCGCACATGTGCCGGTAGGCTAATTTATTCACATCTGTACGCTGGCGTGTATACATATAACACGCCCACGCCCCCCCCCCCCCCCCCCACCCCACCCCCGCACATGTTTAGCCTTTTTTTACGCGTTCATATTTATTTTACAACCTTTAGCCGCCCCCCTCCCTCCCTCCCTCTCTCTCTCTCTCTCTCTCCTTCAAGGTTATCTGTGTCGCACGCCCGGTACTGTACATACTGTATAGGTCA
>NW_027637463.1:33315-55815 GCF_951216825.1 Electrona antarctica | reverse complement strand
GAGCGTGCATGTGTGTGCGCGCACGCGTGTGCGTGTGTGTGTGTGTGTGCGCGCATGCGTACATGTGCATGCGTACACGTGCATGCTCCTCCCCGTGTGAGCGTGTGAGAAACGGAACACTTGTGCCGGCGTCTGCCCGGAGATAATATTGGTGTCAGTATTTGACTGTGTGTGCGGCCGTGCGTGCGTGCGTGCGTGCGTGCGTGCGTGCGTGCGTGCGTGCGTGCGTGCGTGCGTGCGTGCGTGCATGTTGCACTTGGCCCTAATTAAATCCTTGCCCACAGCAGTGTTAAAAGCAATCCAAACATTCATAGAATAAAGCTCTCGGTAGCACTACTGTAGCACGACACACTGCCTCACCCAATACTACTGTAAACTGATACCCATACTACACAAACACACATACTGTACACACACACACACACACACACACACACACACACACACACACGAGCCAAAATCACTACTCCTATCTCATCCAAGTTACTATTCCAATTTCATCCCCCGCCTTTCCCCTATACTCTGGGGAAATCCCCCTCCTTTCTCTCTCTCCCTCTCTCTCTCTCTCTCTCTCTCCACCCAACGGAAGTGGAGTATATACTCCATCCTTTACTCCCCACCCCCTGCCCTCCCCCTCCTCTTCCTCTACTTCCTGTCCAGCTGTGTGTTTTTTTTTTTTTATCCAATAGCGGCATGCCAATGGCGCGGTTCAGCCAGGGTCGCCCGCGCTATGATGCTGGTGGCTGGAATAGATCAGAGCATCATCTGACAACCAGTCTTTTTTCCCTCCCTATTAGGCAGTACTGTACACAGTACTGTACACAGTACTGTACACAGAGCGGCGTCACGCCGTTTATAAGTATACACGCCGGTTCCCATGTGTGTGCATGGGCAGGACCGGGGGGGGTGGGGCTGAGCAGCCGTCGGCTCCGTCGACTAAAACTATGACGAAACATGTTCGTCGACGACCTTTTTTTCACAGACGAAAACTAAATAATGACTAAAACTAAAATGTTGGGGAGGCACTAGTGCAGAAGATATCCGGTGAAACTAAAAGACAAGTCATTCTATGTTTGATTGCGCTCGAGTGTTGCGCTCTGAAAGTAGCAGATTGCGTTGTGAGCTTGTAGATCGGCTGTTTTCAGCATGCAAGTGTAAAATCAGGCATTGCGGCGCCATCGAGGCCTGCCAAAATATGTCAAAATCAACTAGACTAAAACGTTTGAGATGACGTTTGCGACGCCACCGACGCCTGCCAAAATATGTCAAAATCAAATAGACTAAAACGTTTGAGATGACTAACATAGAACTAAACCTAAGTGGATTTTTTTATTCCAAAGACTATATATGACTAAAACTAAATCATTATTTGCTGTGAGATTCAACACTGGTTCACACCGTACGTACGCGGCTACGTGCCGGTTCCCACGCGTGCGCGAGCAGGACGACCAGGGTGTGTGGTTAGGGGCACTACATTGATTTATGTTAAGTTTATGTTCCTCAGCATGGGGTCCAGGGACCACCACCACCACAGGTCCACATTGTTCCACTCCAGAGTTAAATAAACACTGAGGGTTTTGTTTTCATCGGGGGTCCCTGAGATAAAAGATGCAATCAAACATGGGGGTCTGTGTGGCTTAATGCATATCAAACCGGGGGGAAGGGGTGGGGGCCTGTGGGGGGGGGGGGGGGGGTCCTTGAAGTGAAACGAGGTCGAGAGTGACTGGAGAATGATTTATGCTATAGCCGGATGAAATGGGACGCAGCTGTGGTGAGGCGGCTTGAACATGTGTCGGTATAAACAGTTGAGTTGATTTGGGTTCAGGATGCCAAGGGGTGGAGTATTATGGGAGCGTCCTCTCAAAGGGGTGGAGTATTATGGGAGCGTCCTCTCAAAGGGGTGGAGTATTATGGGAGCGTCCTCTCAAAGGGGTGGAGTATTATGGGAGCATCCTCTCAAAGGGGTGGAGTATTATGGGATTGTCCTCTCAAAGGGGTGGAGTATTATGGGAGCGTCCTCTCAAAGGGGTGGAGTATTATGGGAGCGTCCTCTCAAAGGGGTGGAGTATTATGGGAGCGTCCTATCAGAGGGGTGGAGTATTATGGGAGCGTCCTCTCAAAGGGGTGGAGTATTATGGGAGCGTCCTCAAAGGGGTGGAGTATTATGGGAGCATCCTCTCAAAGGGGTGGAGTATTATGGGAGCGTCCTCTCAAAGGGGTGGAGTATTATGGGAGCGTCCTTTCAAAGGGGTGGAGTATTATGGGAGCGTCCTCTCAAAGGGGTGGAGTATTATGGGAGCGTCCTCTCAAAGGGGTGGAGTATTATGGGAGCGTCCTCTCAAAGGGGTTGAGTATTATGGGAGCGTCCTCTCAAAGGGGTGGAGTATTATGGGAGCGTCCTCTCAAAGGGGTGGAGTATTATGGGAGCGTCCTCTCAAAGGGGTGGAGTATTATGGGAGCGTCCTCTCAAAGGGGTGGAGTATTATGGGAGCGTCCTCTCAAAGGGGTGGAGTATTATGGGAGCGTCCTCTCAAAGGGGTGGAGTATTATGGGAGCGTCCTCTCAAAGGGGTGGAGTATTATGGGAGCATCCTCAAAGGGGTGGAGTATTATGGGAGCGTCCTCTCAAAGGGGTGGAGTATTATGGGAGCGTCCTCTCAAAGGGGTGGAGTATTATGGGAGCGTCCTCTCAAAGGGGTGGAGTATTATGGGAGCATCCTCTCAAAGGGGTGGAGTATTATGGGAGCGTCCTCTCAAAGGGGTGGAGTATTATGGGAGCGTCCTCTCAAAGGGGTGGAGTATTATGTTTTACTTCAATACTGCAGTGTAGCACAGTGGTTCCCAAAGTTTTTCATGTCAAGGACCCCCGAGATTGACGGCTCTAGCAGTGATTCTCAACCTGTTTGATTTCAAGGACCCCCAGTTTGACATGCATATTAGGCTACGGACCACCATTTAATGGCATTTCTATCTCTGGGACCCCGATTTATATTGTAAAGTCAATGTTAATTTAACTCTGAGAGTGTACAAATGGATACATACATTTGTACACTCTCTGAGTTATAAACCCATAAAGGTCCATTTGGTTACAAACTATAATTTAGCTGGGGACCCCTTGAAACTGCCTCAAGGACCCCTGGGGGTCCCCGGACCCCACTTTGGGAACCACGGGTAAAGAAACACTACAATACAAGTAGTCTGAAGTTCAAAATGTACTCGAGTAAAAGTTGAAAAAGTTATTGTTGACATCAAAAGTACCAAACGTAAAAGTACGCATTATGCAGAATGTACAAGCTCACAATGCGGGAGCGGCTTGTAGATCGGCTATTTTGAAATGGACAAAATATTTATAGGGCTGAAGTGGTATATTCAGTGATTTCACTTAATTCAAATATCACTTATTTTTTCTTATTTTTTGGATAATCCTCCCTACTATAAAGTGTGCTGACCATATAAGGAGTTCCTCCCTGTCCCCAATGAGCCCCTGGGGTCAAAAAACCCTATTTTCGGTTTGGGCTTTGGGTGGCAAAGCCTTCATCCAATCAGGATGAGAGGGGCCTTCCTCCAATCATGATCGAGTGGGGCGGGCCTTGGTGCATGTGCTGTTGGTCTGTTGTACTTCCCCCACTGTAGAGCGTGTGCATGTGCACGTCTTGTTACCGGGGCGGACCGGGGGTTTTTCCAAATCACCCAAATCACTGAATGCTCCTTTAATGTATCTTTAGTAATAATAATTCAAATCTACAAAGTAACTATAGTGGCCTAAGTTTTCAATTATATGCAGTGAGTGGAGTATAAGTAAAAGTATTGACGCATGCACACGTCCAGTTGTATCCCAGTCAACCCTCACAAAAAACATGCAGTAATCCTGGTGTCTATACTGCCTCCCCCTGGTCAGCTGGGGTGCCTGATGGAGAAAGGAACAACGTGTTCCTTCGTTACGCGCTACGTCCTACTGGGGAAACTTGCCCCTGTCAGGCGATAAGAACCAGCCTCCTGCTCAATCATCATGCATTGATTGAAGGAATCATAATAAGCTCCGTTCGGGGCTCTCCCCAGGTTGGCAGAGGGAGAGTAGCGCCCAGGATTATAGTTTAACCCATTTTGACCTGAGATCAGATTCTAAAAATGTCTGTTTGAAAATGACAGTTTTCTGAAAAAGCTATGTTTCTATGTCAGTCTTTCTTCTTCTTCAAAAATAGCAGACCTGCAAGCTCGTAGCGTGCCACTCGGTGGCGCGCTATGAGCTTGTAGATCTGCTATTTTTCAATAGCTAAAGCATAACATAATGCTAACACCAAAAGGGGTTCGTTTTGAGATCTGCTATTTCCACTGTTTTTTAAATATTTTTGAGACTCTTCGCCTATAATATCCGAATGCCCGAAATAGGGATATATATTGAATTATCTCATCGATTATCGATGTAATCGATTTATAATCGATGACAATCGATAATGTCCTGTATAGCACCATGGCGTTATACGCCTCCCTGCTTTCTTCCCCCTCCCTTCCTCGCTCGCCCATTCCCTCCCTCCATACCCCCCCTAGCCTGTCTGTCACGCCTCTCCCGTGTTCCTCTGCAGATGTGCACTGCACACAGAGGGGGAGTGTGTTTTTGCGATTGTGTGTGTGCGTGCGTGTGTGTGTGTGTGTGTGTGCGTGCGCTCCCTCCCCAGCCTCGGGGGCAGCTCCCCGTGGCTGAAGGCTGGATTGTGCATTCATTGGAATGGGAGGCTGAGATGGTGTTGTGAAAGAAGATGGGGGGGATGGGTAGGTGGGGGGGGGTGATTGAGTGTGTGCTGCCTGCCTGGAGAAGAAGAAAAAGGGGAGACAGAGGGAAGAGAGAGAGAGGGGTGTGTGTGTGGGTGTGTGTGTGTGTGTGTGGGGGGGGGGTTGGCTTGGTGTTCACGAACGGGGGCTGGGTGGGGGGGCGAGGCAGACAAGCTGGAGTGGAGGTGAGGGGTGGATGGCTGGCTGGCGCCGAGGCCAGGGTTTGAGGGTTGTGTCTGGGGAGAAACGGGGCTGGGGGCTGGGTGGGTATGGTGCACGCTGCCTGTGTGCACAAATGGCCAGGGGAGAGAATGTGAAAAGGGGGTCTCGCTGAGTTAAAGGAACACTCAGGATTTTGCTGTGGCGAGAGCTACAGGGGTTATGGCGGGGTTATAGAGTCTGGAGCGAGATGAGTCTGGACGTGTGCTTTCTGACCATGGGATGGGTTTGGACGTGTGCTTTCTGTCCATGGGATGAGTTTGGACGTGTGCTTTCTGACCATGGGATGGTTTGGACGTGTGCTTTCTGACCATGGGATGGGTTTGGAGTGGACGTGTGCTTTCTGACCATGGGATGGGTTTGGATGTGTGCTTTCTGACCATGGGATGAGTTTGGACGTGTGCTTTCTGACCATGGGATGAGTTTGGACGTGTGCTTTCTGACCATGGGTTACTTCCAGGGGTGGAAAAAAGTACTCAATTATTATTTTACTTAAGTGAAAGCATCGATACTGCAATGTAGAACTACTCTGTTACAAGTAAAAGTCTGGAATTCAAAATGTACTTGAGTAAAAGTACTAAAGTATTGACATAAAAACTTAAGTATCAAAAGTAGAAAGTACACTACTCACTATGCAAAATTCCCCCTATCAAGTTTTCAAATGCATACAACTATATTGAAAATAGCAGATCTACAAGCCCACAATGTGTGGAATCACGACGCATTGTGGGCCTGTAGATCGGCTATTGTGTGTGTGTGTGTGTGTGACTGCCATTGATATAGTGTGTTATGCTGCATGGCATGCTAATTACGACAGTGTTTACAAGTGTGCTAAGAAGTCCAGTGGTGGAAAGTACATTTATTTGAAAACTTTAGTTACTTTATAGATATTATTATTATTATTATAGATATTATATTATTACAAAACATATACTTCAACCATATTTGCAATTTACAATTTAGGCATTTAGCAGACACTCTTAACTCATCCCTGGCTATTTAATGATAAAACTACAAGGTTGGCTTACAGCTAATCAAAGCTCCCCTCGAGCGGCAGCTCCGCGTTCCATTGCTTCCCCTTCAGGCACAATGCATTGGAAAAAGAGCAAGGTGGTGGATGAGGCCTTTCTAAGACTTTTTAAGAGTATTCCATTTCAAATCGCACTGGATAAATAAAGCGACTGTGTTTAGTGGCTCAATAGCTCTTCCCCATGACCACGCATCTAAAATATGAATGCTTCTAAATACTCTTAGCGAGTGATTAGTCCGGACCCCACGATCGCCTCCGACATTGCTGTTGACGGTAGAGGAGGAGTCCGTCTTCTTGACGGCCTCCATAAGTTGACATAAGTTGAGCATTTGCATACGCCTGTGACATTTACATTTTGGCTTTTTGAAAGATTATTTTATACATTTGATAACTTGAAATGGGAGATTCTGCATAATGAGTACTTTTTCTTTTGGTTACTTTAAGTACATTTTGATACCAATACTTTCGTACTTTTATTCAAGTACATTTTTAATTCTGGACTTTCAGTCTTATAACGGAGTATTTCTCTACATTGAAGTATTGATACTTTTACCTATACGTATTGAATTTGAGTACTTTTCCCCACGCACCACTGAAGAAGTCTAGCCTGGTGTGTATACTCGGTTGCACAACGTCACGCTCCGAAAACGGTGGGCTGGCCTCGGCCACGTTGTGAGCTTGTAGTTTGTCTACGTTGGCCATGATGCGCAACGAAATATAAATCAGGCATGAAGTGGATCAATACAACATGGTGCACCAAACCCTGGGGAAAAGGAAAAAAAACAACTGCTACCAGTTGATGCAAGACCGTCTTTATCCAGAAGGCAGTGCCTTTTTTCTGAGGTCTAGGATCTGTATTAGCCAAGGCTGTATTGTTGTTGTGTCTATAGCATGCTATGGTTTGGGTTACGGCTATAGTGGTTATGGTTATGGTCTAAAGGTGATGCTAGATTCAAAACCACAGCTGGACAGAGACGGGGGAGGGGGGTCATTAAAACCATTCTGCAGGGGGGGGGGGGACTTGAGATTAGACATGGCCATGGATTTAGGGTTAGCCTCCTGGCCGTAAAGATGTAAGATGAAGGAATAGAGGCACTGAATTTTATATGAGAGAGAGAGAGATAGAGAGAGAGAGGTGTAGAGATCTGGCAGCCTGAAGATTGGCCAAATCCACATGCTTAAGCTGACTTCCGCGTGTATTTAGGATTTTGCTTGATCTGAGGCAAGACAGAGGGTTGTAAAACATCGACAGAAAAATTGACTGGGGAGATGAGACATGGACGTCATGTCTCTGACTGGATTTGGTTGCCCTACACGCAGACCTTTCCTCATGCAGATCGACTACTTTCGCCGTTTGTGAGGACGCACACATGGGGGCGTGCGTTAGGAAATTGTCGTTATGAGGGTCGGCTTTAGCCTGGCTAATAAGCCAGACTCAAATCACACTGTCTTGTGCTATTTGAGTCTGGAGATGCTGTGTATGGATCTTGTTTCCCGGGGGGCGGGTTCAAACATTTTCTCTTTGACGCAATTGGTCAGAGCTACTGTCAGGTAAGGTCTCAAGCATTGAACGTCACTGTACCAAAGCCCGCCCATATTGCATACCGTGTCCCGATTGGCCACACTAGTTCTCTGGTGTAGGAAATGGGTGTACAATTGAGCCTCTCCAGACCGTAATCCGCCGGCAGGCAATTCTTTTTTTGCCAACGGCTGATTCGGTCTGGCTTATTAGCCAGGCTAGGTCGGCTTGGCACTTTTTGGCACATTTTGTTGCCCCCCTCGGCGTGTTGCCCTGCTCGCAGTGCGTATTGTGTGTATTCGTAGCGACGGCACTGGAGTGAGGATATCAACATTTTAGGATGCCAATTTTATGAATGGCATTTTTACCATTTTCAATGATCACACACACACTCACACAGATACATACATTTCCTAATTGTACCTTCTACAAATCACTTTCAACAGCAAAAATATATGAAAATACTGTCCAAAACTGTAATATTAAAAAATAGCTAAAGTTGCAGCAGATCGACGAGCTCAAAACATGTGGCTTTGCTCTTCAAGTTCATAGATCTGCTACTTTTGATGTTTTCATGTGACGCTGTAGTGTGATCAAGTAGGCCGGAGAAAAAAAACAGTAAAACATTGAAATATGGAGATAAGAGGTTCCTGCCCGACAGTGACGTCATACTTTTGGGGACATTTATTTGGCCCTCGCATGCCTAGAAATACAAGTACACACACACACACACACACACACACACACACACACACACACACACACACACACACACACACACACACACACACACACACACACACACACACACAACCGAAGCCCTTGGCAAGTGTAGAGTGCTGCTGAGTGTGCACATGGTTCCTTTGTGTGGTGGAGCGGGGTTGGGATTTGTTGATTTAAGGTAATGGCTTCCAGTTGTCTCTCTGTCAGGAGAGAGGGCCGTGTCGTGTCACTGCCGGGCTACTGGGAAGGCCACGCCATTGGCAGGAGACACTTGTCGGGCTCAAGGAGAAATTCACATTCAGTGTGCGCGTGCACACACACGTGCACCCAGCGACACACAAAAGTGTGATTCTGTGTTGTGAATTCTTTGGCCTATGTCCCGCTGAGGGTGTGACCGACTGAGACAGGTATTTGTGTGTGTGTGCGTGTGCGACGTGTGCGCATGCGTGAAGGACTTTTATTGGTTGCCAAAGGGCAGGAGATGAACGGAAGCTGTTATGTGCTTTCTTATGCAATGCTACAGTTTATGTGAAGGCTGTCATGATGAGGATGGAGGAATATCACAGACAGACAGACATACAGACAGACAGACAGACAGACACCTTATAATCACCTTATTTCGGCACAATGCTGCTCTCTACTTAACCACTTAAACCCTAGGTTTACCAGGGCTCTGTTCTTGGTCCTCTCTTTTCCCCCCTGATCTACACTGTATCTGTAGATTTGGAAATAGACGTTCTACAAGATCTCGTAGATCTGCTACAGTATTTTCAAAAGATTTCCATAGATTTGAAAACTTGACAGGTGGCAGTCTGCATAGTCAGCAGCACTTTCTACTGTTGGTACATACTGTACATACTGATAGCAAAACCTTTGTACGTCTAGGCTACTCATGTACATTTCGAATTCCGGACATTTACTTGTAACAATATTTACAGTATTTCCTGCATTGCAGTACTTTTTTCCGCCACTGCCAATGTCATACATACTGTATATCGCAGTGGCGTATCCAGGAATTACGTTTTGGGCAGGCAAGATATGTGTTAATTGTCGTCTCCCCGCGCACAATTGTAGCACTAAAGGTTTTCAAAGAGATATACCTGCCAGACGAGTAGGATACAAAGGCTGAAAGGCTTGCATTTACATTCCAATGGGTGATTGAGGGTCGCGCTCTACCGCAATGGCCAATCAGCTGTCCATTAATAGTTCTCAGGTCTTGTTTTTGTCCTCTTCTTCTTTTTTCTCATTGTATGGATTTTGGCCAGGCCAGAAATGGATTTGGACAGGCGGACGCCTGCCCTCGCCTTATTGTAGATACGCCTCTGGTATATCGCCAATGCATTTTTCACCAAACTGGTAAAAATAGCTGTTTGTGTTAACGCGATGACATTCCCTTTATTGCTTACGTGTCGGCGGGGTGGCTGACTGTTATACAGCTGTTAAGGGACGCTGACAGAACTCCGTTTGTCCTTGTGCCTTTTCGCACTGAGACAACTTTTACGACCGTGCAGACGTGTACAATGAACGATTGTTTTGCAACGGTATGGGGAATTTTTTTTGCCGCTAGCACTACCAATATCATAAATTACATTTGAGGGACAGGGTTGTTAAAACAATGAAAGAGCTCACATGCTCTTCCAGCCAGGCAGCCGACCTACCCTGTGTATAAATAAGAGTTTAATAAAAACCATAAATAATAATCCATGTGGTCCCTTATTGATGGGTATTCTAGGCCAGAGTTGAACTATGCAATGGTGGGAACAAAATGTACTCAATGTCTTTACTTAAGTAAAATGACCAATAATGGCATGTATAGAAATACTCTGTTAGAAGTAAAACGTATGGCATTGAAATTGTAAAAAGTACAGCATGTACTTAAAAGTACCAAAAGTAGAAAGTACTCAATATGCAGAATTTCCCATTTCGCAAGTTTTCAAATGTATAAAATGTTTGAAAATAGCAGATCTACAAGCTCACAATGCATTGCATCGTGATGCATTGTGAACTTGTACTGTAGATGTATAGGGCATGTAGGCTATGTTTTGCAATAATAATCAAAATCTAAACAGTAACTAGTTACTAAAGTTTACATATAATTGTAGTGGAGTAAAAGTACTCCGGCAGTAAATTCTGCTGTAAAGTGACAATTCCTCACAATTGTACTCAAGTAGAGTATATGAGTATATGAGTAAATTACTACTTTATTACTTATTATTACTATTACTGCTGCTGGTACTTGGATTCTTGGCCAGAATTGAACTTCTACTATGGTGCTTTTTGAAGTCTGGAAAATGGCTAAAGTGTCAACTTCCCACAAACGAGTCTGCAAACGAATACGACTCCCTTTCTATGTCTCTCTCTCTCTCTCTCTCTCTCTCATATACACTACACAGTCAGTCCTCCCTAGCGTTTTATCCGTGCTCTGTAATTGTACAGCCATGTGAGAAGTGGAGTGTCTTTGATGTGTGGCACTCTCTCTCTTCTCTCTCCCGCCCCTCTCTTTGTTTACGTCTGATGTTTGTCTTCAGGTCAGACCGGCCCTAACTGTCATTGTGCAAGCGTGTCAGTCTGGTCTATATCTCTCTATAGATCCCTCCCTTTTTGTGTGTGTGTGTGTGTGTGTGTGTGTGTGTGTGTGTGTGTGTGTGTGTGTGTGTGTGTGTGTGTGTGTGTGTGTGTGTGTGTGTGTGTGTGTGTGTGTGTGTGTGTGTGTGTGTGTGTGTGTGTGTGTGTGTGTGTGTGTGTGTGTGTGTGTGTGTCATGATGTGTCCCTACCGGTTGGTTTGTAGGGTTTGTCGCACTGCTGGAAACAGTACTCAAATGTTTTACTTAAATAAAAGTATCAGTACTGACATTTACAAATAGTCTGTTACAAGTAAAAGTCCGGAATTCAAAATGTAATTGAAAGTACAAAAGTATTGACATCAAAATGTACTTTTGAAATTTTGAAAATAGCCGATCTGCAAGCCGAAATATACGATAATTAGCTCCAAAGTAACTAGTAACTAAAGTTTTCAAATAAATGTAGTGGAGTAAAAGTACAATATTTCCCTGTGAGATGTAGTGGAGTAGAAGTAAAAGTATTGGAAATTGGAAACACTCAAGAAAAGTACAAATACTGTACCTCAATTGTACTTAAAGTACAGTACTTAAGTAAACATACTTAGTTACTTTACACCAGTGGTTGTGAGTCAGCGTCAGCGAGCGGCTGACGGTTGCACTAAGACACGGCCTGGTTTGTATAGAATGCTGGTTTGTCCACTGTATGTTTACATAGCCACTCGCACCTGGCCTCCCTGTGATCTGGGCTCGTCATGTGACCAGATTTGACTGAGGGGCTGCCATTGGATTTATTTCCATTTTCGTTTTTTCATGTCATATGCAAATGAAAGCAGGGAATCATAACTTCCAAACAAATTGACATATTGGTTGTTCAGTTTGGCCCACCAGTTTTGGAGCTTATAGAGTAATTTCTTGCAGAAAACAGCGAGTTGAGAAAACACCAGGCTTGAAAGGTTCACTTCTGTGGACTCTAAAATTACACCTAGCTACATGTTTAAATTACACCTAGCTACATGTTTAATTACACCTAGCTACATGTTTAAGCATTTATTTTATATTTACATGTTGATTTCAACTCTGGCATTTATTTCAGACATGCTCAGGTGTCTGCTTGTGCTATTAACTCATTTTGGATAAAAACAAGCCCAAATTGATTAAATCAATTAATTACCAGCTGCATTATTATTATCTGTGGGTCTGCTGCTGACCTTATGCCACTTTTTAGCTGCGCTCCGCTGTTATGCTCAAATTAGTGATCCTAAAGAATTCTGAGGCAACATGGCAGCCAATCAGAACTGCTCGACTAGCCATGCCGTGCAGACGATGGGATGTTAAGGGTTGTTGCCAGTGGTGGCAACTGTCGTGACAGAAATAAGCTAAGCAGCCTCCAAAAACCAAACCAGGCAAGCAACTGAAATATGCGGACTAGGCAACTGGAAATATGCGGACTAGGCAACTGGAAATATGCGGACTAGGCAACTGGAAATATGCGGACTAGGCAACTGGAAATATGCGGACTAGGCAACCCGAAATGTCGACTAGGTGTCGGTCTCTCGCAATTTGCGACGTTGCAAGTTTCAGAGCAAGGCATAGACCAGGCTGCATGCTTTGCAAGCAGCCTGGTAAAAAACAGTTTTTCTCTGGTGAAAAACTGGAGGCTACACGATGGCTGCCCCTCAGTCAAATCTGGTCACAGTTATAGGCAAAAGGACAAAATAGCGATAATAGCCGATCTGCAAGCGCTACAACATGTTGCAACGCAACGGCCAGTGAGCTTTGAGATCGGCCATTGCCGCTATTCGTCGTACGACAAAGTCATCTAAAATGGTTGACGTTATATAAAAAATGGCATGAAACAAATATGACGTACGAGTTGTGCGCTCGCGCCCTATGCCAGTGGTTCCCAAACGTTTCAGGTGGAGACCCAGCAGGGAGATTAGACGGTTTGCCCAGACCCAGACTACTGAAAGACCCAGCAGGGAGATTAGACGGTTTGCCCAGACCCAGACTACTGAAAGTAGCAGATCTACAAATCGCTTTGCAGATCGGCTATTTTCACTACTTCTAAATTATTCATTTGTATTTATTTATGGAATTATGGAATTTGTTTGTTTGTTTGTCTTAAACTTTATAAAGGTACTTTACATTTTCCTATTTAAAAAAGAAAAGAAAATGGGATTTGTTTTACTGGAGTCGTGACCCATAACAATATGTCTGTGACCCACAAATGGGTCCCGACCCAGTGTGTGGGAACCAGCACCCTACGACATCTCTCCCCATCCACCATCTGGACCCCCTCCTCCCCCACGGCCATGACCTCTAGTTGACCTGCCGGGTCTCCTCTGCGACCTCCAGCCATCGATCCAGCAGATTGGTTTACAGTAAATGGATGAACTGCAGAGATGGTAGAGATATTGGGAGAGGAGGGAGGGTGGGGAAGATCGATGGCTGACATTACCACAATCGAGGGGGGGAAAGTAACTAAGTACATTTACTTAAGTACCGGTACTGTATTGCCCTACAAAGCCACAACGCGTTGAGATGTGACGCACTGTGATCTAGTAGATCTGTTATTTTCAAAAGGTTTTTATGCTTTTGAAAACGGGTCATTCAGCACAATGAGTACTACTTTCTACTTTTGTTACTTTGAGTACACCTTCATGCCTATACTCAAGTACATTTGGAATTCCGGACTTTTACTTGTAACTGAGTATAGGCCTATACTTCTATACCTTGCAGTACCGTGTGATTACTTTTTCCACCACACTGTGCGTGCGTGCGTGCGTGCGTGCGTGCGTGCGTGCGTGCGTGCGTGCGTGCGTGCGTGCGTGCGTGCGTGCGTGCGTGCGTGCGTGCGTGCGTGCGTGCGTGCGTGCGTGCGTGCGTGCGTGCGTGCGTGCGTGCGTGCGTGCGTGCGTGCGTGCGTGCGTGCGTGCGTGCGTGCGTGCGTGCGTGCGTGCGTGCGTGCGTGCGTGCGTGCGTGCGTGCGTGCGTGCGTGCGTGCGTGCGTGCGTGCGTGCGTGCGTGCGTGCGTGCGTGCGTGCGTGCGTGCGTGCGTGCGTGCGTGCGTGCGTGCGTGCGTGCGTGCGTGCGTGCGTGCGTGCGTGCGTGCGTGCGTGCGTGTTTTAGCCCAGTTCCACAGTGAACCCCCTGATCCCCAGCCAAGCTTGTGTAAGGACCTGAGATAACACACTGTGTGTGTGTGTTTGTGCGTGCATGATCCAGGTCCCGTGTATGCGTGCGCATGCACATACGCGAGGGAGTTGCTGCTGGTTCAGCCAAAAGCGACACCTTATCTAATGCATGTCTTCCTTCTCTTCCTGTTTGGTAAGAGGCTCCAACCGCTGCCTAACGGCCGGCCTGGTCCTGATGTCTCTCTCTCTCTGTCTCTCTCTGTCTCTCTCTGTCTCTCTCTCTCTCTCTGTCTCTCTGTCTCTCTCGCTCACGCTTGTGCTTGTGTTTATGGCTGTGATTTCAGAGCCAGCCTCTGTAAATAGCCAGGCGTGTGTGCATTTGCCTTGTGCCAGACTATGAGGAATTATAGCTCCGTCCGTCCATCTGTCTGTCTGTCTGTCTGTCTGTCTGTCTGTCTGTCTGTCTGTCTGTCTGTCTGTCTGTCTGTCTGTCTGTCTGTCTGTCTGTCTGTCTGTGTCGCAGCATGTTCGTGTCGGGAGGGCACCGGGTGCACCGTGACCTGTGTGTGTGTGTGTCTGTCTCCCCAGACTCCTGTAACCCGATCTGTCTCAGTGCCAGCCTCCTATAGCCTTGGATCTTAACCTTCCTTCCTTTCCTTCGCTCCGTTTCTCTGACTGCGCACGCACGCACGCACGCACGCACGCACGAACGCACCATTCCCTCTTTCCTCATGTGTTCCTCCTGCACTCTGTCTGTGTCCACCCCACCTCTCTCTCTCTGTCTCTCTTTCTCTCTCTCTCTCCCCCTCCCTCATGTCTGCTGTCCTCTCTCTCCCATGGGGATCAGGTAGTGTCTATGAGGTGTCAGTTTACCTGTTCCAGACTCAGACTGTCTAACCCTGGCGACCCTGCACCACCCATAGCCCTGCATCACCCACACCACCCTTAGCCATGTGTTTCATACATGGTTGTACATGCAGTGCCTACCATATAGGTGATCTGATGAACAAGATCACAGTGCGTCGCAACTCACTGAGCTTATCCGTCACAGTGCACTTGTAGATCTGCATGTATCTCTCCCCCTGTCTGTCTCTCTGTAATGGTTCTGTCTGTCTGTCTGTTTATAGGGTTGTCACAATTACAAATTTGTTTAATTGCAATTATTTGAGAGATAATCGCAGTTATTTTGACATTTCGTCAAAAAACAATCATACATCAAAATGAATAAATAAGCTTACAATGCATAGATCAGATATGTCCGCTAATTTTTTACCTTTTTTAAAGTATACAAATGGCAGTAATTTATATTTCAGTTATTTGTCATATCTGCCCTGTGCACTGTTTTACTATAAGCTTACATTTATTTTTGCCTCAGACTTTCACGGGGGCACGGTGGCACAGTCGGTAGTGCTGTCGCCTCACAGCTAGAAGGTCCTGGGTTCGATTACAACAGTGCCCATACCCGAGTTGGGGTTGGCGAAAGGGCCCTTCTGTGTGGAGTTTGCATGTTCTCCCCATGTCCCCTAGGGTAGGTAGTAGGTACCCTCACAAAAAACATGCAGTAATCCTGGTCTCTAAACTACTGGGAAAGGAACTGGTCAGAATAACGTGTTCCTCCCAAGCGATACGTCTGGCCGGGGAAACTTCCCCCCCTGTCGGGTGAAAAGAAGCAGCTTGGACTCCTCATGCATAGAAGGAAGCATGAGGTCAGTCCACTGCCCTCCCCAGGTTGGCAGAGGAAGTGAAGCGACCAGGATCACATTAGATAATTGACACTGGGTGAAAAAATGGGTTGCCAAATCGTGCGATAAGAAAAAAAGGAAAGAAATGTAATTTCTATTCATATTAAATTAAATTCCAAATACCAAAAACACAATGAAATGTGTTATATGTGTGACAACCCCCCCCCCCCCCCCCCTCCCTCCCCTCTCTCTCTCTCTCTCTCCCTGATCAGATGACTTCTACTAACAGAGATCAGAGAGAAGTGGAGCTGGGAGGATGGGAGGGGGTCGTGGGTGTTGTAGTGCCTTCTCTCTCTGTTTTCATTGGGGGACGGGTGTTGGGTGTCCTAGACTAGACACTCTGAAAAGCCTCTATTCTACTCATGCTATGGAATGGCCACTGTGTGTGTGTGTGTGTGTGTGTGTGTGTGTGTGTGTGTGTGTGTGTGTGTGTGTGTGTGTGTGTGTGTGTGTGTGTGTGTGTGTGTGTGTGTGTGTGTGTGTGTGTGTGTGTGTGTGTGTGTGTGTGTGTGTGTGTGTGTGTGTGTGTGTGTGTGTCGAGGGGTCAGGAGACAGACTGACTCTCCCACAGGAGTCTTATCACTGACATATAGCGTTACATGCTCTACCGTCTCTCTCTCTCTCTCTCTCTGTCTCTCTCTCTCTCTCTCTCTCTCTCTCTCTCTCTCTCCGCCTCACTATCTGTGCACTGTGATTGCGGTTTCTTCCGGCTGAAAAGTAGATTTGCAGTGTCGCTCACTTTGAAAGACCTTCACGGCTCCTCCTCCTCCTCCTCCTCCTCCTCCTCCTCCACACAGGAGAAAAACGAACTGGCCTCTGATGTTTGAAGGTCCAACACGTGGACACGATAAGAAGAGGTTATATCAGTAAATGATTTGAGCACTATTATTATTATATTTTTTTGAGCGGTGCACAGTTTGCACACCGCTCCAATGACTGGCCGCGTATGTCCCTATGTATGTATGTATGTATGTATATTTGGAGTATAGGAACAGCTGGCTGACCTACCTTCAAGTGGCGCTGTTGAGCTTCACAAAATGTGCACTATTACAATAGCACATTACAGAGCAGTATACAGTACAGTACAGTACAGTACAGTACTCTGAGTACAGTACAGAACACAGTACAGTACTGAGTATATAGTACAGAACACTGTACAGTACAGTACAGACTACAGTAGAGTACAGTAACTACCACAATACAAGTATAGTTGCGCCGCTCAGTTCACACAGGTGTGATATTTTCTTTAATATCTGTACTTTGCTTGAGTATTAGTCATTTTGGATATGATTCCTCACTCCACTACATTAAAAAGACATATTGTGCTTTTGACTGTACTGATGGTACATCATGAATTAACCATGCACTTAATTAAGCGCTATTTCAGTTACAGTGAAAATAGCAGATCTACAAGCTCACAAAGCGCTGCGATGTAACGCATTGTGTGAGCTTGTGGATCTGCTATTTTCACACTTGAAAGCTTGAAAGATCTGTGACTAGACACTGTCTAGTCTAGGACACCCAACACCCGTCCCCCAATGAAAACAGAGCGAGAATGCGTCTTGAAAGATCTGCCATTTTCACAATATTTGAATAGTTTCTGGGACATATTTTGATACCATGCGGGGCACATGTTTCTGCAATACAACAAAAAAAACGCTACTCCAATCATCTCTAGGGGAGATGATGTTAGTATCTATACCATGGGCTTCAAATTGACTTCTGCACGGTTGACATTTCACAGCTGTCATCTGAGCACGGTTTTCATCAAATCTGTATTGGTGGTGGCAGAGTGGTAAGCCCTGCGCATGCCTTCTCTCTGTATATCACATTTATGTTGGTGCGTGCGTGCGTGCGTGCGTGTGTTTGCGCGTGCACGTAAACCAACTACAATCGCCACAGCTGTGTTAGTTGTGTTGTATTAATGGTTACACACTGGCATTACGAAGCCCGCTATTCCGGCACATCACCATTTCGACTCGCCGCATTTCCAACCCTGTCTGTAACCCTATAACTGAATGGGGGGGGGTATTTGGTAAGGATGCCTAATAGTATATAGAGATAACTCTGGCAGTCACTGAGTTAAATGGGTTAAATTAATAAAACAGGAACGGTTTTGGACCATAGAGCTATAATCTATCTAGACAACGGATTGAGGAGCGATAGCCCCGCCCCCCTGCTATTCGCTTCAATGGAAGTTGCTCAGTGGCGTGAATCCACGACAAAGTCTTCTGGGTAGTAGTACCTCTCGAGTGTTCATATACGATTGGTTGGCTCCTATCATACTGTAGTACCCCACGCACTGTTCTTGTGGTACCTCTACGTCACGATTCATTCGGAAATGTGACCATGGGCCTGCAGTACCACTTTTGACCAGTAGGGATGGCGGCTTCAACATTGCCCAGCCATTCTGCATGCAGGCTTGTTTTGGACATACAAGGCTTCCACGCGACAGCAAATATATAGTATATATATATATATATATATATATATATATATATATGCAGACAGGTCTGTCTGCCTCCCCGTATAATGGAAGCGTTCCATGTACCAGACCCCCCCCCCCCCCCCCCCCCCCCCCCACCATCCATCCATCCATGTTTCTAGCCATTCATCACATTCCGTGCTCTATCCCTCCCTCACACCTGCCAGGCCTACAGCAAGGTCACACACCTCAATTACCCTGAGCACGCACACACACACACACACGCACACACATACATGTACGCATACATGTACGCATACATGTACGCACGCACGCACGCACGCACGCACGCACGCACGCACGCACGCACGCGCACACGCACACACACACAGCCTGGGAGTGGGTGGGGATTTGGGGGGGCGAGGTCTGATATTGTGGCTGTCGGGTGGAAACCTCATATGTCCAAAACCGTTACTTTCCAGGAAATAAGAACCTTTTGTTCCACCGAATCCAATGGAGCTGGTGTTTAGTCAGTCACAAGATCTTGTTGAGACTTTTCATTGGTTCAATATTTATAAAACCCACAGACAGAAAGAGAGACCCATAGACAGACAGACTTTTAACTTTTTCATAAATAGACACAGCGCATTGCCTCCTTTTGTGTGACACACTCTAGGTCTTCCTCAGACGAGCCCTCCATCGTCGCTTCCAGCCATTCCCGGTTCTCCATACATCTGGCCATGCAGTTGGTTGGTGCTTTGTGCTCCTGCATCGTTCTTGAGTATACATCCACGCATGTTAGTGTGGGGCGTCCTCGTGATCGATGTCCATGTGTTGGTTACCACAGCACCAATTTCTCAAAATATATATATATATATATTTGGAGATATGCGGTTTTCTGCCTGACAGTAGTGATATGAAAAGGAGGGGGGAGGGGGGGAGGGGGAGGTTGAGAACAGATTTCACGCTATCCTGCACTGGGCTAGCATGCGCCAGTGGCTCTGACATTTTATTTATGACATGCAATGGTTAGTATCTGCTCTCTGCTCCACTCTTATCGGCACCACTCCGTCTCCTCTCTCTCTCTCTCTCTCTCTCTCTCTCTCTCTCTCTGTCTCTCTCTGTCTCTCTCTCTCTCTCTGTCTCTCTTTCTCTCTCTCCCTCTCCCTCTCCCTCTCCCTCTCCCTCTCCCTCTCCCTCTCCCTCTCCGTCTCCGTCTCTGTCTCTCTCTCTCTCTGTCTCTCTCTCTCTGTCTCTGTCTCTGTCTCGCTCTCTCTCTCTGTCTCTGTCTCTGTCTCTGTCTCTGTCTCGCTCTCTCTCTCTCTCTCTCTCTCTCTCTCTCTCTCTCTCTCTCTGTCTCTCTGTCTCTCTGTCTCTCTCTCTCTCTGTCTCTCTCTCTCTCTCTCTCTCTGTCTCACTGGCATTTCCATATAGGAAATCCTTTGACTAAAATCTTTTTGTATCTCCTGGGTAGCCAGCCATATCAGCAGTGGTGGAGAAAAATACTCACATTATTTAATTAACTTAGTAAGAGTATCAATACTGCAATGTAGAAATTCTCAGTTACAAGTAAAAGTCTGGAATTCAAAATGTAGCCTAAATACTTGGGTAGTAAATAAAATGTATTGGCATCAAAATGTACTTAAAGTGACAAAAGTTAAAGTATACTCATTCTGCAGAATGTGCTATTTCAAGTTATCAAATGTATACAAATATTTTGAAAATAGCAGATATACAAACTCACAATGTGTTTGTCAAAACGTTTAAAAAAATCCCCAACGAACGAACAAGAAATTGTCAAGAATTTTCTAAAGAAATTGTAAACAAATTAATGCACACGCATTTTGTTGCCAATCTACAAGCTCACAAGTTGTGGCTCGTAGATAAGCTATTATTTCCACATGCACGACACATATAAATTACGTCTTAAATGGTTAAGAAGCATAAAGAAATATTAAGACTGCGTCCTGATAGTCGAGTGTTTAGGATGTGCATATACCACCTGGGCTCCGGTTTGATTCCCTGCTGGCTGGACCATATTGCTGCATGTGTCATGTCTCTTTCTATAGAGCGTCGCAGTCCCGCCCCCTACCCTGGACCAGGAAATTATTCTCCGTTCATTTTCCTCATAGACATTTCAGAAAGTATTTATTTAAAGACGTTTACGCCGCGGACAAAGCCAACTCGAGTCGTGACAAATCATGACAACAAACACAATTTTTTGGGCCGAACAAATAATTAGAAAGAAGAAGAAAACGGCAGGTTACAACACTTTTTTTGTTGTTTTTCTTCTTTGTAAATATTTGTTTGGTCCAAAATATTGTTTGTGTTGTCATGAGTTGTCACGACTCGAGTTGGCTTTGTCTGCGGCGTAACCGTCTTTAAATAAATACTTTAAGAAATGTCTATGGGAAAAATGCATTGGGATTCAATTCCTGGTCCATGGTAGGGGGCGGGACTGCGACGCTCTATACTGCCACTATCACATAAAAGACGAAAAAAAGCCACGAAACAAAACAAGCACATCATAGCCTTCTCACCCTTAGAGTATATATTAATAGAGACGGCACTGGATTTCTCCTCCCAGCCACTTGCATTAAGTTGCTCAAAAGCGCATGAGGCTATTTCACTCCTCCTTCCGGGTAGGAACAGAGTGCATTCTGGGATTGATTCTGGGCCAAACATTGACATGCGTTGCATGCGTTCACGTATGAAACAGCGTTCACGTGTCATCATGAACGTGCGCAATGATAGTCAACGGACCAGCGTGTTCGTGTGTTTGGCCCAGCGCTGCAATACCAAATTCGGCCACTATGTCCATTTCGCCTCTGGGTTTCCTCCGGGTGCCGTCTCTATTAATATATACTCTAAGTTCTCACCGTCTATCCCTCTATCCTTTAGTGACCGTTCAAACATGGCACTCCATGTCAAAAAGGTTGCTGACCCCTGATCTACAAGGTCATAATAACGCGTCGCATCGTGATGCATTGTGCAGTTTGTAGACTCGCTGTTTTCGCCACCTTTTGCGTGATGTACGACAAGGTTTAAAGTTGGGCGTTTGCTTATGAATAGAAAACGCAAAATGTCGACATGCAATGTTGCTGCATGGCCACCAGTATTTGTAGTAATGTTAGTTAGCATTGTGTGGTTTATTTTAGAGCCTGGCGCGTACGGCGTTATGTTGGAGCGTAGGCGGGCTAGCCCAGCCGCTGAGGTCACACATCTGCTCTGTCGGGTGGAAACCGTCCAAGTCTGCGGTGGTGGGAAACGTACTCACTTTTCTTTACTTAAAGCTGCTATTTAAGCAATAACATGTCAACATTTTTATGACTTTGTTTTTTATTTATTTTTTGGTATTCAGACCAGCCAGCAATGAATAAAACGCTCCCAAAAAAATGAGTCTCTGTGACACATCTAGGGGCCACAATCTGCATTCAAATATGTTACTAGGCTAGAAGCTTTGTAATTGGTCGAAACAAACCCGGTCGAAATGACTAACCAATCAGGAATCGACCAATGACAAAGCTTCTAGGAAAATCTTTGAATGCAGATCGTGGCCCCTAGATGTGTCACAGAGAGATTTTTTGGGAGCGTTTTACCCATTGCTGGCTGTCTGAATACAAAAATATTGTATTCAGACAGCCAGTGGCGTGATCCCCCCCCCCCCAACATGATCATCAGGTACTATGATCATACTTGGAGGAAGATGTATTTTTTCATGTGACACGCTTTAGTAGGGCCGTTAACTTAACAAAAATTAAAAAATTAAAGTATAAATAATGGAGATACAAGGTGTTCTGCCTGACTGAGAATCACTCCTGCACAGCAATCTGGCAATCAGAGTCTTTTCTCTCTTTTTTTTTTGTGCTTTTCTTCACACGTGTGGGCGTGTGCTGCTGCTCTGGAGCCCAGGCGAGCCTCAGGGCTAGAATTTGTGTCCATAAGCGCGTGCACGTTGTAATGTGCAGGGGGTAATGTGTGGACACGCGTGCACAGCACATTGAGTGTGCACGTTGTGATGTGCAGGGGGTAATGTGTGGACACGCGTGCACAGCACACTGAGTGTGCACGTTGTGATGTGCAGGGGGTAATGTGTGGACGCGCGTGCACAGCACACTGAGTGTGCACGTTGTGATGAGCAGGGGGTAATGTGTGGACACGCGTGCACCGCACACTGAGTGTGCACGTTGCGATGTGTGGGGGTAATGGGTGGACGCGCGTGCACACTGAGTGTGCACGTTGTGATGTGTGGGGGTAATGTGTGGACGCGTGTGCGCGGTAACGATGTGCGAGCGTGCACGTCGCGGCAGTGTCTCGTCCGCTCTACATGAGTGCACACAGCACAACAGCAGTGTGCCTTCTCACACACACACAAGC
>NW_027637463.1:25815-30815 GCF_951216825.1 Electrona antarctica | reverse complement strand
AATAGATCTGCTATTTTTCAATAGCATAACATAATGCTTAAAACACCAGAAGGGGTTCCCGCCCAGAATGGGTTAAGCCCTAACCACACCAAAGGGTGGAGAGTGGGTTATAGCGTTGTCCTGTTGCACGTTGACCTCATAGCGTATACATAGAACCACCATGCTGTCCATTACAATATTTACAGTTGTTTATTCATCACGGACATGACAGCCTTCACGTTGGCCCTCCGTTTCTCACACTGCTATCAAATGTACACCGGCGTGCAGTGGTTAATGATCAGAGTGCACACACACACACACACACACACACACACACACACACACACACACACACACACACACACACACACACAATGCTGACATCAGCACTCCTTGCCGGTGATGTCATATTGAGCGGTACGACACCATATGCGCACTAACGCTGCAATCTGTCATTATCGTATCATGTTCCTATACCTGGGATTCGAACGCTCGGGTCTCCTGTGTATGTATGTCATCATGACACATCTCTACACATTTGTCTTTGTATTATTTGCTCTGTATTATTTTTGTTAGAGAGAGAGACAGAGAGAGAGAGAGAGAGAAAAGACAGACAGACAGACAGACAGACAGACCATCAACTCAGAGGGAGAGTCAGGTATATCTGGCTGAACGGCGTCACTGTAAGCAGCTGCATGTCACTGTTATCATTGTCTCTGTTTGTTGTTCACTTATTTTCATTGTAACTGTCATTGTAATTGCTTGTTGTTCTTTATTTATTTTTTTATGATATTTATTGGGGGCTTTTCGCCTTTTTATTGATACGATTTAGGCTACTGTAGTTTGACAGGAAAGGGGGAGAGAGATGGGGGGGGAAGACATGCAGCAAAGGCCGTCGGGCTCGGGACTCGAACCCGCGGCACGCTGTCAGGCTGGATTACCAGCCTATAGGTGCCTGGACCGCTAGACCGGCCTATGCCGCTTGTTGTTTATTATTGTTGGGATGCTTGTTGCTCACTTGTTGTCTCTGTGTGCGCAATGTTGCGATTTGTTTTATTTAATGTATGCTTTGGCAATGTAGAACATATTATTTTAACATGCCAATAACTCGAGGCTTTCCCTGGCCATGTTAGAAAGCATCAAGTCTATTTTCACATGCATATTGGCTAGGTTCACCATTATACAACTTACATGGGGAAATGGGTGATTTGTATTGGATGGCACCTTGGAATAAACCACTTAAAAAAAATAAAGAAAAAAAAATAAAGCATTTTGAAATTGTGGGTAGAGAGGGAGAGAGAGAGTGAGAGAGGGAGAGAGGGAGAGAGAGAGGGAGAGGGAGAGGGAGAGGGAGAGAGGGAGAGGGAGAGAGCGAGAAAGGAGCATGTGTAAGTACGGTAAGTACAGTAGGTGTCTCAGCAGCTTACTGTACATTCACCATGTGCTCTCAGGCTCTTTGGTTTGAATTCAGTACATTTTTGTGTGTGTCATCCATCCTCTGCAGTAGGACACACACACACACACACACACACACACACACACACACACACACACACACACACACACACACACACACACACACACACACACACACACACACACACACACACACACACACACACCATCTCTCTGTCCCTCTCTCTGTCTCTGTGTGATATAGAAGAGGAGGCTCTAGTCTGGGGGAAGCTCAGTGTGCGTGTGCGTGCGTGCGCGTGTGCGCCTGTTTGGCGAGCGTGCCAGTGCGTGTCTGCCCAGCCAGCCCGCCTGTCCGCCCGCCGTGGCGCCTGCCCATTTCTTTTCTTTCTTTTTTTCTTTTTTCTTTTTTTTAGCAGGAAGTGTGGGGGTCACACTACAGCGTCTGTCTGGAGGACAGCCAGACGGCCGGCTCGCCCCATTTAAATACCCAGAGAGAGAGAGAGAGAGAGAGAGAGACACTGATACTGACTACCTACTGGCCCTTTAAGACGCTCTCTGTAGCCTGCAGCTAAGCTGCCTTCATTTGACATACAGATGAGAGGAGGGGGGGGGGGGGGGGGTGTATACAATATGGGGTTGTGTGTTCACTGGCTGGCCAGGGTGATTGAGTACTTGTCCAATATACACGCACGCACATGCACATTGCGTGTGCATGTGTGTGTGTGTGTGTGTGTGTGCGTGTGTGCGTGTGCGTGTGTGTGTGTGTGTGTGTGTGTGTGTGTGTGTGTGTGTGTGTGTGTGTGTGGTCCTTGTGAAGACAGTGTGAGGCACCATGTGTGTGTCACGTGTGGCGTTGTGCAGATAAAGGACCCTTTGTGTTAATGTGTTTGACTGTGAACAGATGGGACCGCAGGAGCGCCGACGCAAAGCGCACCTCAGGTCACCTCCGCGCGCGCGCGTGTGTGTTTAAAACACACACACACACACACACACACACACACACACACACACACAGTATATATTACTTAAGCAGTAAATGATGTACTGCGTACTGACAAGTTAGGACTGGGACGGTTCATGTAGGCCTAGCTCCTGATGCCATACAATATGGATAACTAGGTTGCCGATTCCATTCATATTGCGATTCAATATTGCAATTCAATATTGCGATTTATTGTGATTTTTGTCCCAAAGTTCCCCATTTTAAAACAATTCTAAACAATATAGAACTTCAACGCAGCCAGATAATGTCAGTCAGTCTATAACAAATAAATAAAAATAAATATCAAATTATCGATTCTGAACTTTGCGATTCGATTTTAATATTGTGCCATAAACAAATCGCGATATATTGATTTTTCGAATTGCCTGTACTTATGAACGCCTGCGCACACACACATACACACACACAGGCACGACCGACCATTTTGTTTTATTATTTTTTTATCCCACGATTTTGTAACCCATTTTTGTCAATTATCTAATGTAATCCTGGGCGCTACACTTCCTCTGCCAAACTGGGGGGCAGCGACCTGACCTCATGCTTCATTCTATGCATGAGGAGTCCAAGCTGCTTCTTTTCAGTTTCAGTGGTAGTTTAGAGACCAGGATTACTGCAATTTTGTGAGGGTACCTACCCAGTACCCTAGGGGACACAGGGGGAACATGCAAACTCCACACAGAAAGGCCCATTCGCCAACCCTGCCTCGGGTATGGGCACTGATAACGTGGAGGAGAGAACACGCCCCCAGTGCCCATAACGTCCCCAGCGGGAATCGAACCCATGGACCATCTAGCTGCGAGGCGACAGCACTACCGACTGTGCCACCGTGCCCCTCGACCAACCTTTTTAAGCTTGTTTAGCTCGCTCGGTGCAGCTGAAATTAACCACCCAAGCCCTATTTTCATATACAGCTCAAATAGATGCTGCTATTTTTTGGTATGTTTTTGACATGCCCCGAAATAGTAACGGTGGCATATGGGTTGGAAGTGGGGCTAAAAGCGACCATTCTCTCACAGTATTTCGCTGGGTCTGAACTGGGTGCGTGAGAGAGTCAGGCTCTTAGCGCGGTCTGAGCGCTGAGTCAGTCCATTTGGTATGTGAGTCAGTTAAATTTAATGCCATTGAGCAACACTAGATACAGTACAGTACACTACCTGAGACAGGTATGTGGGCTTGGCATGGCTTGCCTGACCCACTCTGCAACTCTGTCTCTCTCACACACGCACGCACGCACGTGCACGCAGACACTTTGGCTACACATACACACACACACACACACACACACACACACACACACACACACACACACACACACACACACACACACACACACACACACACACTATACTTCAACATTTTAGGTTGATGGTTTTCTGAATGCAATTTAACATTTTAGCCTTAACCCTGAAGCCGAAAATAGTTGGGATCAGCTTGTAGATCTTCATTTTCTGAGTGTTTAACTCCGACAAGCAAGTACGGTATAAACATAGCATAAAGGTGTTTACAGAAAGCTGCGTTTTCGGGCCCGAATATCGGTGCGAATTTCAGGTCCACCATTTTTCCCCCCCGCAGTTTTCCGAAAAGGTCTGCATCAGTCTGCGAGGACCGCAGCAAAGAAACGCAGCGTTGTGCAACCACCTTGGGCTCTATCTTGCGCCACCCCTTACCCCATTTTGACCTGAGATCAGATTCTAAAAATGTCTTCTACATCCTGACAGTTTTCTGAAAAAGCTATGTTTCTATGTCAGTCGTTCTTCGATTTTTCAAAAATATCAGACCTACAAGCTCGTAGCGCGCCACTCGGTGGTGCGCTACGAGCTTGTAGATCTGATATTTTTCAATAGCTAAAGCATAACATAATGCTAACAGCAAAAGGTTTATCCCTAAACTTTTTTGTAATTTTCTTTTACCGATCTACATCGACACGTTGTGAGCTTGTAGATCGGCAATTTGAACTATTTTTTAAAAAAAAATTGAAATTGTAAAAAAAAAGGCAAATAAATTCAGGGATAAGGGGTTGGTGCCTAAAGGCTCGTTCATAGTCTGGATTTTCGGTGGTGGGGTGACCACCGCTTCGGTGGTGGGGTGACCACCGCTTCGGTGGTGGGGTGACCACCGCTTCGGTGGTGGGGTGACCACCGGAGCCGAAATAACGTTGAGCGGTGGTGAGTAAAAAACGGAGAGAAGGGCTGGGGCGGTGGCGGTGGTTTGCTCTTCACCACGGCTTGTGACGTCATGTTGTAGTTCGGTGGTCACCTCACCACCGAAAATCCAGACTATGAATAACGCTTAACTCTAACCCCCAACCCCTAAACATATCCTCTAATTGCCTACTCCTGACTTAACACCAACCTGTATCTATTCCTAATCCAAATCGAGGCTTATTATTTTAACCATAAAACAACAGTGCTTCTATGGCACTAGTATGTGAATACAATATAACTAGCATTAATTGTGGTGGTTGTAGTTGGTCTACCTGCTCTTCTATTGACATATTTATATCCTGTGGTCAGGTATAGGTTGACAGGAGGAACTGCATGAAGTTAACCCATTTTGACCTGAGATCAGATTCTATAAATGTCTTCTACATCCTGACAGTTTT
>NW_027637463.1:22500-25615 GCF_951216825.1 Electrona antarctica | reverse complement strand
GTAGTAAGGTTGAAATCTCTTTTTTGCAAGTAGAAATCTATCTGTGTCTTGCAGGGTTAAGTACAGTACTTAAGTAAATGTATTTAGTTTCTTTCCACCCCTGGGTGTGGGTATAGGTGCTGTATGTCATCGTGATGATGTATTCCATGTAGGCCTACGGAACATCACTGGGTGTGGGTATAGGTGCTGTATGTCGTGGTGATGATGTATTCCATGTAGGCCTACGGAACATCACTGGGTGTGGGTATAGGTGCTGTATGTCGTCGTGATGATGTATTCCATGTAGGCCTACGGAGCATCACTGGGTGTGGGTATAGGTGCTGTATGTCGTCGTGATGATGTATTCCATGTAGGCCTACGGAGCATCACTGGGTGTGGGTATAGGTGCTGTATGTCGTGGTGATGATGTATTCCATGTAGGCCTACGGAACATCACTGGGTGTGGGTATAGGTGCTGTATGTCGTCGTGATGATGTATTCCATGTAGGCCTACGGAGCATCACTGGGTGTGGGTATAGGTGCTGTATGTCGTGGTGATGATGTATTCCATGTAGGCCTACGGAACATCACTGGGTGTGGGTATAGGTGCTGTATGTCGTCGTGATGATGTATTCCATGTAGGCCTACGGAGCATCACTGGGTGTGGGTATAGGTGCTGTATGTCGTGGTGATGATGTATTCCATGTAGGCCTACAGAACATCACTGGGTGTGGGTATAGGTGCTGTATGTCGTCGTGATGATGTATTCCATGTAGGCCTACGGAACATCACTGGGTGTGGGTATAGGTGCTGTATGTCGTCGTGATGATGTATTCCATGTAGGCCTACGGAACATCACTGGGTGTGGGTATAGGTGCTGTATGTCGTCGTGATGATGTATTCCATGTAGGCCTACGGAGCATCACTGGGTGTGGGTATAGGTGCTGTATGTCGTCGTGATGATGTATTCCATGTAGGCCTGCGGAACATCACTGGGTGTGGGTATAGGTGCTGTATGCCGTCGTGATGATGTATTCCATGTAGGCCTACGGAACATCACTGGGTGTGGGTATAGGTGCTGTATGTCGTCGTGATGATGTATTCCATGTAGGCCTGCGGAACATCACTGGGTGTGGGTATAGGTGCTGTATGTCGTCGTGATGATGTATTCCATGTAGGCCTACGGAACATCACTGGGTGTGGGTATAGGTGCTGTATGTCGTCGTGATGATGTATTCCATGTAGGCCTACGGAACATCACTGGGTGTGGGTATAGGTGCTGTATGTCGTCGTGATGATGTATTCCATGTAGGCCTGCGGAACATCACTGGGTGTGGGTATAGGTGCTGTATGCCGTCGTGATGATGTATTCCATGTAGGCCTATACGGAACACCACTGGGTGTGGGTATAGGTGCTGTATGCCGTCGTGATGATGTATTCCATGTAGGCCTATACGGAACATCACTGAACAGCCTGCCCTTTCTGTACCGATACGCTATATATATATATAAACACATATAAATTATGTCTTAAATGGTTAAGAAGCATAAAGAAATATTAAGACTGATAGTCGAGTGTTTAGGATGTGCATATACCACCTGGGCTCCGGTTTGATTCCCTGCTGGCTGGACCACATGTGTCATGTCACTTTCTCACCCAGTTTCCTGTCTATCTATACTGCCACTATCACATAAAAGACGAAAAAAGCCACAAAACAAAACACATCATAGCCTTCTCACCGTCTATCCCTCTATCCTTTAGTGACCGTCAAGAAAATGGCAGTCCATGTCAAAAAGGTTGCTGACTCCTGATCTACAAGGTCATAATAACGCGTTGCATCGTGATGCATTGTGCAGTTTGTAGACTCGCTGTTTTCGCCAACCTTTGCGCGATGTACGACAAAGTTTAAAGTTGGGCGTTTGCTTATGAATAGAAAACGCAAAATGTCGACATGCAATGTTGCTGGCCACCAGTATTTGTAGTAATGTTAGTTAGCATTGTGTGGTTTATTTTAGAGCCTGGCGCGTACGGCGTTATGTTGTAGCGTAGGCGGGCTAGCCAGCCGCTGAGGTCACACATCTGCTCTGTCGGGTGGAAACCGTCCAAGTCTGCGGTGGTGGGAAACGTACTCACATTTCTTTACTTAAAGCTGCTATATAAGCAATAATATGTCAACATTTTTATGACTTTGTTTTTTATTTATTTTTTGGTATTCAGACCAGCCAGCAATGAATAAAACGCTCCCAAAAAAATTAGTCTCTGTGACACATCTAGGGGCCACAATCTGCATTCAAGATGTTCCTATAGGCTAGAAGCTTTGTCATTGGTCGAACAAAATCCGGTCGAAATGACTAACCAATCAGGAATCGACCAATGACAAAGCTTCTATAGGAAAATCTTTGAATGCAGATTGTCCCCCCAACATGATCATCAGGTACTATGATCATACTTGGAGGAAGATGTATTTTTTCATGTGACACTATTTCACACCAAAGTAGGGCCGTTAACTTATGACAACAAAAATATAAAAATAAAAGTATAAATAATGGAGATACAAGGTGTTCTGCCTGACTGAGAATCACTCCTGCACAGCAATCTGGCAATCAGAGCCTTTTCTCTCCTTTTTTTTTGTTGCTTTTCTTCACACGTGTGGGCGTGTGCTGCTGCTCTGGAGCCCAGGCGAGCCTCAGGGCTAGAATTTGTGTCCATACGCGCGTGCACGTTGTGATGTGCAGGGGGTAATGTGTGGACACGCGTGCACAGTACACTGAGTGTGCACGTTGTGATGTGCAGGGGGTAATGTGTGGACGCGCGTGCACAGCACACTGAGTGTGCAGGGGGTAATGTGTGGACGCGCGTGCACAGCACACTGAGTGTGCACGTTGTGATGTGCAGGGGGTAATGTGTGGACGCGCGTGCACAGCACACTGAGTGTGCAGGGGGTAATGTGTGGACGCGCGTGCACAGCACACTGAGTGTGCACGTTGTGATGTGCAGCGGGTACTGGGTGGACGCGCGTGCACACTGAGTGTGCACGTTGTGATGTGTGGGGGTAATGTGTGGACGCGTGTGCGCGGTAACGATGTGCGAGCCGCGGCAGTGTCTCGTCCGCTCTACATGAGTGCACACAGCACA
>NW_027637463.1:0-20000 GCF_951216825.1 Electrona antarctica | reverse complement strand
GTCCAGAGTCTGTTATAGCGTTGTCCTGTTGCACGTTGACCTCATAGCGTATACATAGAACCACCACGCTGTCCATTACAATATTTACTGTTGTTTATTCATCACGGACACGACAGCCTTCACGTTGACCCTCCGTTTCTCACACTGCTATCAAATGTACACCGGCGTGCAGTGGTTAATGATCAGAACGCACACACACACACACACACACACACACACACACACACACACACACACACACACACACAATGCTGACATCAGCACTCCTTGCCGGTGATGTCATATTAAGCGTTACGACACCGTATGTGCACTAACGCTGCAATCTGTCATTTTCCTATCATGTTCCTATACCTGGGATTCGAACGCACGGGTCTCCTGTGTATGTATGTATGTCATCATGACACATCTCTACACATTTGTCTTTGTATTATTTGCTCTGTATTATTTTTGTTAGAGAGAGAGAGAGAGAGAGAGAGAGAGAGAGAGAGAGAGAGAGAGAGACAGAGAGACAGACAGACAGACCGGTCATCAACTCAGAGGGAGAGTCAGGTATATCTGGCTGAACGGCGTCACTGTAAGCTGCTGCATATCACTGTTATCATGGTCTCTGTTTGTTGTTCACTTCTTTTCATTGTAACTTTATTTATTTTTTTAAGATATTTTTTGGGGGCTTTTTGCCTTTTTATTGATAACATTTAGGCTACTGTAGTTTGACAGGAAAGGGGGAGAGAGATGGGGGGAAGACATGCAGCAAAGGCCGTCGGGCTCGGGACTCGAACCCGCGACACGCTGTCAGGCTGGATTACCAGCCTATAGGTGCCTGGACCGCTAGACCGGCCTATGCCGCTTGTTATTTATTATTGTTCGGATGCTTGTTGCTCACTTGTTGTCTCTGTGTGCGCAATGTTGCGATTTGTTTTATTTAATGTATGCTTTGGCAATGTAGAACATATTATTTTAACATGCCAATAACTCGAGGCTTTCCCTGGCCATGTTAGAAAGCATCAAGTCTATTTTCACATGCATATTGGCTAGGTTCACCATTATACAACTTACATGGGGAAATGGGTGATTTGTATTGGATGGCACCTTGGAATAAACCACTTAAAAAAATAAAGCATTTTGAAATTGGGGGGAGAGAGAGAGAGAGAGGGAGGGAGAGGGAGAGGGAGAGAGAGGGAGAGGGAGAAGGAGAGGGAGAGAGGGAGAGAGCGAGAAAGGAGCATGTGCAAGTACGGTAAGTACAGTAGGTGTCTCAGCAGCTTACTGTACATTCACCATGTGCTCTCAGGCTCTTTGGTTTGAATTCAGTACATTTTTGTGTGTGTCATCCATCCTCTGCAGTAGGACACACACACACACACACACACACACACACACACAC
The DNA here is from genome assembly GCF_951216825.1 of Electrona antarctica. NCBI lineage: Eukaryota > Metazoa > Chordata > Actinopteri > Myctophiformes > Myctophidae > Electrona > Electrona antarctica. Next base: position 18,616 of record NW_027637463.1, on the reverse strand, counting down.
ACACACACACACACACACACACACACACACACACACACCATCTCTCTGTCCCTCTCTCTGTCTCTGTGTGATATAGAAGAGGAGGCTCTAGTCTGGGGGAAGCTCAGTGTGCGCGTGCGTGCGCTGCGCGTGTGCGCCTGTTTGGCGAGCGTGCCAGTGCGTGTCTGCCCAGCCAGCCCGCCTGTCCGCCCGCCGTGGCGCCTGCCCATTTCTTTTCTTTTTTTTTTCTTTTTTCTTTTTTTTAGCAGGAAGTGTGGGGGTCACACTACAGCGTCTGTCTGGAGGACAGCCAGACGGCCGGCTCGCCCCATTTAAATACCCAGAGAGAGAGAGAGAGAGAGAGAGAGACACTGATACTGACTACCTACTGGCCCTTTAAGACGCTCTCTGTAGCCTGCAGCTAAGCTGCCTTCATTTGACATACAGATGAGAGGAGGAGGAGGGGAGGGGGGGGGGGGGGGGGGGGGGTGTATACAATATGGGGTTGTGTGTTCACTGGCTGGCCAGGGTGATTGAGTACTTGTCCAATACACATGCACGCACGCACATGCACATTGCGTGTGCATGTGTGTGTGTGTGCGTGTATGTGTGTGTGTGTGTGGTCCTTGTGAAGACAGTGTGAGGCACCATGTGTGTGTCACGTGTGGCGTTGTGCAGATAAAGGACCCTTTGTGTTAATGTGTTTGACTGTGAACAGATGGGACCGCAGGAGCGCCGACGCAAAGCGCACCTCAGGTCACCTCCGCGCACGCACGCGCGTGTGTGTGTGTGTTTAACACACACACACACACACACACACACACACACAGTATATATTACTTAAGCAGTAAATGATGTACTGCGTACTGACAAGTTAGGATTGGGACGGTTCACGTAGGCCTAGCTCCTGATGCCATACAATATGGATAACTAGGGTGCCGATTCCATTCATATTGCGATTCAATTTTGCGATTTATTGTGATTTTTGTCCCAAAGTTCCCCATTTTAAAACAATTCTAAACAATATAGAACTTCAACGCAGCCAGATAATGTCAGTCAGTCTTTATGACATGAACAAATAAATAAATATCAAATTATCGATTCTGAACTTTGCGATTCGATTTTAATATTGTGCCATAAACAAATCGCGATATATTGATTTTTCGAATTGCCTGTACTTATGAACGCCTGCGCACACACACATACACACACACACACATACACACACACAGGCACGACCGACCATTTTTTTAAATTCTTTTTTTATCCCACGATTTTGTAACCCATTTTTGTCAATTATCTAATCCTGGGCGCTACACTTCATCTGCCAAACTGGGGGGCAGCGACCTGACCTCATGCTTCCTTCTATGCATGAGGAGTCCAAGCTGCTTCTTTTCAGTTTCAGTGGTAGTTTAGAGACCAGGATTACTGCAATTTTGTGAGGGTACCTACCCAGTACCCTAGGGGACACGGGGAGAACATGCAAACTCCACACAGAAAGGCCCTTTTGATGACATGGAGGAGATAACACGCCCCCAGTGCCCATAACGTCCCCAGCGGGAATCGAACCCAGGACCATCTAGCTGCGAGGCGACAGCACTATACCGACTGTGCCACCGTGCCCCTCGACCAACCTTTCTAAGCTTGTTTAGCTCGCTCGGTGCAGCTGACGGTGCAAATTAACCACCCAAGCCCTATTTTCATATACAGCTCAAATAGATGCTGCTATTTTTTGGTATGTATTTTTTGACATGCCCCGAAATAGTAACGGTGGCATATGGGTTGGAAGTGGGGATAAAAGCGACCATTCTCTCACAGTATTTCGCTGGGTCTGAACTGGGTGCCTGAGAGAGTCAGGCTCTTAGCGCGGTCTGAGCGCTGAGTCAGTCCATTTGGTATGTGAGTCAGTTAAATTTAATGTCATTGAGCAACACTAGATACAGTACAGTACACTACCTGAGACAGGTATGTGGGCTTGGCAGGGCTTGCCTGACCCACTCTGCAACTCTGTCTCTCTCACACACGCACGCACACGCAGACACTTTGGCTACACACACACACACACACACACACACACACACACACACACACACACACACACACACACACACACACACACACACACAGTCACACACACACACACACACACACACACACACACACACACACACACAGTCACACACACACAGTCACACACACACACACACACACACACACACACACACACACACGTTTGTTGTACTATACTTCAACATTTTAGGTTGATGGTTTTCTGAATGAGCCTTAACCCTGAAGCCGAACATAGTTGGGATCAGCTTGTAGATCTTCATTTTCTAGATTTTCTGTGTATAACTCCGACAAGCAAGTACGGTATAAACATAGCATAAAGGTGTTTACAGAAAGCTGCGTTTTCGGGCCCGAATATCGGTGCAAATTACAGGTCCACCATTTTCTTTCCCGCAGTTTTCCGAAAAGGTCTGCATCAGTCTGCAAGGACCGCAAAGAAACGCAGCAGTGTGCAACCACCTTGGGCTCTATCTTACCCCTTAACAGTTCTACTGCGTACTACGCGTTACCCGCATTATAATCAAATATTCTACGCTGCCAGGATTGTTTTATTACCTTTAGATCATACGCTGAAGTATCTGGGCTTTTGATCGTCGAAATTCCGCCGAAGATATCTTGCGCCGTGTGTTTACATTCCATCGCACCAATCGCCATCTTGCTACGGTACATGGAGGGGGGGTGTGAGGCTGTTGTAGTCAGACAAAAACCCTGTTCACTTGCATTGGACTCAATTTCCCAGAAGCCCTAGCAGCCCAGCGAATGTGTCGATTTCCGGTTTTGACATCATAACAGTTAGCTCCTTCCACCAGCTCCGCGGCAGAGAATGACTTTCTTTTTAATTATTAAAATAGGGAGATTTAGACGCATAAAACAAATAGCGGGGATGTCATATTAAGCAGGGCATATCGTTTGATCAATCAATTTAACGCCCTCAAAGTGTTAATTATCCCTAAACTTTTTTGTAATATTTTTTTACCGATCTACATCGACACCTTGTGAGCTTGTAGATCGGCAATTTGAACTATTTTAAAAGATGTTTTTGAAATTGTAAAAAATGGCAAATAAGTTTAGGGATAAGGGGTTGGCACAAGATTTAGGTGCCTATAACTCTAACACCAACCTGTATCTATTCCTAATCCAAATCGAAGCTTATTTTTTTAACCATAAAATGTGAATACAATATAACTAGCATAACTGTGGTGGTTGTAGTTGGTCTACCTGCTCTTCTATTGACATATTTATATCCTGTGGTCAGGTATAGGTTGACAGGAGGAATCATATGCCGCAAAGCAGCTTTTTAAAAAAAAAGCAGCTTTATGTATCATTTCACCTGCAGAAGTGTTGGTGCACACGCTGGGGACCATGGGTTCAAATCTCAAGTAGTGTGATTCTCAGCTCTAAACAGATGTTCCCCAAACACTTACTGCATGTCTTGCACAATTATTGTCATACACGCACACGCCCGTGCACGTACTGTACGCACGCATGTACACAAAAGATATCACACTTTACATCGGATAAACAAGGGATTTATCTTTACTTGTTTTTCCCCCATAGAGTCAGTCTGTTCAGCCCTCTGAAAGTGGTCGCCCTGGGCCACGTTTCTCTCAGACTGTGTGTGTGTGCGTGTGTGTGTGCGCGCGTGCGTGCGTGTGTGAGAGGCAAGTACAGACAGGCCAGCAGCTCCCTCTTCCTCACTTCTAAGCTGTTGTTGTTTAGTACAGCGGGGGTCTTCTCTCTCTCTCTCTAGAGACAGTGTGGTTACGAAGCTGATGCCAGCGTCATGCTACGCAGGTGACTTTCACTTAAGGAGTTGACCCCAACGTGCCATACGTTCTTGGCATTGTCGCTCGGTGGTGGAAAATGTACTCTATACTGAAGTAAAAGTATCAATACTGCAATGTACTGCAGTACTCTGTTCCAAGTAAAAGTCCAGAATTTAAAATGTGTTTGGCTACAAAATGTTCTTGAAGTACCAAAAGTAGAAAGTACTGAATATATGCAGAATGTCTTTTTTTTTCCAATGGCTGAAATGTTTATAGGGCTGAAGTGGTTAATGTATGTTTTGTAATAATAATAAAAATCTACAAAGTAACTAGTACCTAAAACTTACAAATGATTGTAGTGGAGTAAAAGTACAATTGCCTCTGAGATGTAGTGGAGTAGAAGTAAAAGTACTGCAAATTGGAAATACTCAAGTAAAGTACAAATACCTCCAAATTGTACTTAAGTACAGTACTTAAGTAAATGTACCTATACTTTCCACCACTGATTGTTGGCATTGTCAGCGCGCCCGGCTCTGTTTGGAGGCAGGCGTTGCCAACAACAGTACAGTAAATTCAAATAAACCTGAAATTCAAATAAAGGACAGCTGGCTCTGTGTTTCCCAGAAAAATAAGGGATGGCCCTCAAAAATCTCCCTCTGGGGCACGGTAGTATAGGTAACCTGCACCATCTACTCCACTCAAACTCCAACTGTTTGACAGCTTTAGTTACTTTGCAGATTTAGATTATTGGTAAATGGTAAATGGTGAATTTATATAGCGCCTTTATCCAAGGCGCTTTACAGAGATTGTGCATTACATTCACCCATTCACACACACATTCATACACCGATGGCAGCGGAAACCATGCAAGGCACCAACTAGCATCAACTGATCAGGAGCAATTAGGGGTTCAGTGTCTTGCTCAAGGACACTTCGACAGTAACTCTGGGGGAGCCTGGGTTCGAACTGGCAACCTTACGGTTACCATCCAGGCACTCTACCCCTGAGCCACCGCCGCCCCTTCTATTAACATAGATTAACCAGATGTTTTCAAAAAGGTTTGACAAATGTTGACTGTCACGGTGCAGCCTGTGCCCTATATATATATTGTACAAATGACATTGTTGTTATTCCACACAATGCTTGCAAGAGGTTTAAATATGTTTATTTGTACACTGAGGTTGCATTATTTGTCACCTGTCTCCTCTCTGCAGGGCTGGCACTCCTCTAGATTGGAGGGTACCAAGTATTGTGGAGGAGGAGGGGTGTTTGTTCTTTTCATTGTATTAGGTTGTCTATAGTAAATGAAATGTGTGAAACGTCTATAGTAAATGAAATGTGTGAAACGTAGTTTAATGTATATTCCTCTAAGATAGTAATGTGAAAGATTACTTGTAGGCTTTAGTTAGCCGTGTGGTGAGTTAATTATCACTTGCTGATTAGAGGATGGTTTGCCCCACCTGTTTAAGAGCAGGATTGCTGCAGGTGGAGGCAGTTCAGTATTACCTGAGGCTAGGAGAGACAGCAGGGAGAGCTGCAAGCCAGGACCTCATCGAAGGTTAAATAGCCTGTAACAGTTTCTCAAGATCTGTTGTGATTAGCCAGCAGGTGTATTTTGTTTCCTATTTTTGGAATGTTATTTTGGCCAGTATTTATTACTTTTTGTATTGTCACTGCACTTTGGAGGTAAATAAAATGCCTGAAACATACTTGTGGACCTGTCTACTCCCTGGAACCTCCGGCCAACGGCCAGCATTATCACATTGACTTTTACTTTGGTATTTAATCCCAATACTTTTACGCGAGTCAGATATCGAATAGAGGCCATTATTTTTATATTGTTGTATTGCTACTTTTACTAAAGTAAAAAATCTCAGTAGAGAAGAGCGCATGCATGCGTGTGTGTGTGTGTGTGTGTGTGTGTGTGTGTGTGTGTGTGTGTGTGTGTGTGTGTGTGTGTGTGTGTGTGTGTGTGTGTGTGTGTGTGTGTGTGTGTGTGTGTGTGTGTGTGTGTGTGTGTGTGTGTGTGTGTGTGTGTGTGTGTGTGTGTGTGTGTGTGTGTGTGTGTGTGTGTGTGTGTGTGTGTGTGTGTGCGCGCGCGCTGGCAGCCCGGTGCAGTGTGTGGTTTGCAAGCACATGCATACTGTACGTATACCTGTATGTGCGTGTGCGAGTGAGTGCACGTGCATGCGTGCGAGAGAGACAACACCGTTAGGAGCCAGAGTTGCACAATTCATTCATGACAAACGCTAACGGAGCCTTGGCATATTCATGAAACGCTCATTTCTGCTTGAACATTGAACATTTCTGCCCGAACACACATGCGCGCAAGGACCAGGAGAATTGTCCTCAAAAGGTCTAATTCCCAAATTCTACTATACTTGTGGGCATTTGGCCCTCACAAGTATAGTAATACCACCACACACACACACACACACGCACACAGAAGAGACCTCATATAGGTCCACATTTCAGCGGTGGCTGTGCCGCTTTCATTAGGTTGTGTCTAGACATGATTTATTACCGTTGGTTCCTCTCTCGTCTCGCTTCTCCTTCCTCTCTCTGTCTCTGTTACTCCTTTTCTTCTCTCCTCTGTCGTCCCCTGGCTGGCTGGCAGGCAGTGGTGGAAAGTAACTAAGTACATTTACTTAAGTACTGCACTTACAGTAAGTACAATTTTGAGGTATTTGTAGTTTACTCGAGTATTTCCTGTTTCCAATGCTTTTACTTCTACTCGGATCCAAATAGTGTACTTTTACTCCACTACATTTATTTGAAAAATTGTGTTACTACTTTGTAGATTTTGACTATTATTACAAAACATACACTAAACATATGATATACATTCTGGCCATTTGAATATAGCAGATCTGCAAACTCACAAACATTCTGACATTCTGCATAGTGAGTACTTTCTACGTTTGGTATACATTTTGATGCCAATATGTTTTACTAGGCATGTAACGATTCACTCAACTCACGATATGATTCGTATCACGATATGAGGTTCACGATACGATTTTTCACGATATTTTAAACAAAAAATATTTTCCAGAAAAATTAAAGTAGCATTATCTTTGACAGTGCAGAAACATAATTGCCTTCCTTGATGTACTGTATTAATGAGCATCAACGACCATCACCTGGGCACAGTCACAGACACACAGTGACACAGCTCCCCTCTGCATGTACTCGACTACTAAAGTGACTGCATGGAGTCTGTCTCATTTCTGTAAAATGACTTAATATCTGTGCAACAACTGTAAACATGCTTTCTTGTTTAGAACCTATAGCTCAAGTAAAAAAAATAAGCTTTCTTTGATGGCATCTTAGCAGGGCTGGACTGGCCACAGGGCATACCGGGCATTTTCCCGGTGGGCCGCGACCGTAGGGGGCCGCCATGATATATATTTTTTTGGACAGGCAGGCAGGCCAATAGGCGGCAGGCCACCAGGAAAGGTCCGGGCGTGGTATTAGGGCTTGTTTGTTTGTGTGTGCCTCGACGGAGTGGGTGGTAGAGTTTCTGCTATCTGCGCGCTGGTTGTGGTGGGCCGGTCTGGGCCAAATTCACGCGAAAATGCCCGGGCCGAATTTTTGTCCCAGTCCAGCCCTGCATCTTAGGATAGATGTAGATCTATTTGACAGTGCAGAAACATAATTCCCTTCCTTGATGTATTAATGAGCATCAATGACCATCACCTGGGCACAGTCACAGACACACACACACACAGCTCCCCTCTGCAGTGCTCGTGACTGACTGCATTTCTCTCCAAAAGCAGTTGAATATGATTAAAGCTCACATTTCATATCACACACACCATAATTCACTAGCCCCCCTATTTTTTATTTATTTTTATTTTTGTATTAAATCGATTAATATCGTCGAGATTAATCGATATATATATTTGGGATTAATATCGATATATCGATATACAATATATTGTTACATGCCTAGTTTATGAATACCGGACTTTTACTTGTAATGGAGTATTTCTACATTGCAGTATTGATACTTGTAGGCCTACTTAAGTAAAACAATTGAGTACTTTTTCCACCACTGCTGTCTGTGGTGGCTTCATTGCCACAGCAGCCATACAGCATCATGGGTGAGACTGTGTGTGTGTGGGTGTCTGTCTAGTATAACATGCTTCTACTTAAACGTGTCTGTTCTTCTGTCCCCCTCTTGTGTGGGCGCTGTTTCCATCCACACTTGTTGTACATAGTAAAATCCAGAGTGTTGTGTTTGGAGGGGGGCATCAATCAAGCTTTAATTCATTTATTTGCACGTGCGTGCGATGTTTAGCGAGCCAAACATGGCGCTGACCGTGACCTTTCACTAAGGCCATGTGACGCGGCCAGCAAGCCCAAAACCACAGTCAACGCAACACTCCCCCTCGCTGTCTGTAGCCCTGCCAGACCTCAGTCAGACACAGACACACACACACACACACACACACGCACGTTTGTGCGAGTGAGATAGAAAACAGACTCTGGTACTGGTCTCACGCATCATGCCACTTCAAACAAAGACGAGGCATTTCTACTCGCTCTCTGACGTATATGTACATGGATCAAACAGGTTTCCTTTTTCGAAACGAACGAAAAACTACAACCTGAAAGGTAAAAAAAGAAAAGCAGTCTTTGATGAACTGACGCTTGCCTCTCATTGAAGATTAATTAGTAGGTGCATATAGTCGCTTCGACGCTTCCTGTGTGAAACACCTATGAGGAGCATTAACACCATGGCTCAACGTCACATCGCTTTAGAAATAACGCACCGCTCCTTGACTGGTCTTTTTGATCGATTGAATACTTTGACGGTCGAGGTCGAAAGGTACAGGCCGTAGAGCGGGTTAAAAACACGGCTAATGCGTCTCACCAAAAAAAATCCGTCAGAGGCTTGTTTCCAATTATGGTCAATTAAATGTTCAACGCCCAGTCAACTGGACAACAAAAAACAACAGAGCGACAAAAACAACCAGACGACAATGTAGAAGATGTAATTATGAGGTCACGGGAGTGCTGGGAAGAGCGGTGGTGGAACCACTCGACTGAGCTGACCAGACGGACAGACAGACAGTGTAAAGTAAAAGTATCAATAGATGGTATGCATGTGACATCATCATCATAACTGGAAGTTATGCGGGAACGCCTATACTGAGTGTAAAAAAAACTACTTTCTGGACTTGACAGCCCATACATCCAAACACAAAGGTCCTATTTGATTGCATTAAACAACGTTTCAAACTCACTTTGCCACTCAATTTGCCATTCACTTCACGCATGCGCATACCCTCTATACTTCAATGTAGAAATACTCTGTTACAATAAATGTCCGGGATTCAAAGTGTGCTTGAGTAAAAGTATCAAGAAAAAAGAGCATCAAATCATAATTAAAGTACCAATAGTAGAAAGTGCTCGATATGCCGATCTACAAGGTCACAATGCGTCGCATCGTGGCGTATTGTGAGCTTGTAGATCGAAATGTATACGGCTGAAGTGACTAATGCATGTTTTGAAATAATAATCGAAATCTACAAAGCAACTAAAGTTTTCAGATGAATGTAGTCTAGTTCAGTTTGAGATCGCTCCGTATACTACCTATCTATCAGCGTCTCCGTTGCTAGGAGATAAACCGGAAGTGGTTGGTCCGTCCATAAAAATGTTCCCCCTCGTTGACTTCCGACTGAAGGGATCTCTGGCACTGAAGGGACACAGACTGAAACACTGAAGGGACACAGACTGAAACACTGAAGGGACACAGACTGAAACACTGAAGGGACACAGACTGAAACACTGAAGGGACACAGACTGAAACACTGAAGGGACACAGACTGAAACACTGAAGGGACACAGACTGAAACACTGAAGGGACACAGACTGAAACACTGAAGGGATACAGACTGAAACACTGAAGGGATACATACTGAAACACTGAAGGGACACGGACTGAAACACTGAAGGGACACAGACTGAAACACTGAAGGGACACGGACTGAAACACTGAAGGGACACAGACTGAAACACTGAAGGGACACAGACTGAAACACTGAAGGGACACAGACTGAAACACTGAAGGGACACAGACTGAAACACTGAAGGGACACAGACTGAAACACTGAAGGGACACGGACTGAAACACTGAAGGGACACAGACTGAAACACTGAAGGGACACAGACTGAAACACTGAAGGGACACAGACTGAAACACTGAAGGGACACGGACTGAAACACTGAAGGGACACAGACTGAAACACTGAAGGGACACGGACTGAAACACTGAAGGGACACGGACTGAAACACTGAAGGAACACAGACTGAAACACTGAAGGGACACAGACTGAAACACTGAAGGGACACAGACTGAAACACTGAAGGGACACGGACTGAAACACTGAAGGGACACAGACTGAAACACTGAAGGGATACAGACTGAAACACTGAAGGGATACAGACTGAAACACTGAAGGGATACAGACTGAAACACTGAAGGGATACAGACTGAAACACTGAAGGGACACAGACTGAAACACTGAAGGGACACAGACTGAAACACTGAAGGGACACAGACTGAAACACTGAAGGGACACAGACTGAAACACTGAAGGGATACAGACTGAAACACCGAAGGGACACGGACTGAAACACTGAAGGGACACGGACTGAAACACTGAAGGGACACGGACTGAAACACTGAAGGGACACGGACTGAAACACTGAAGGGACACGGACTGAAACACTGAAGGGACACGGACTGAAACACTGAAGGGATACAGACTGAAACACTGAAGGGATACAGACTGAAACACTGAAGGAATACAGACTGAAACACTGAAGGGACACAGACTGAAACACTGAAGGGATACAGACTGTAACACTGAAGGGACACAGACTGAAACACTGAAGGGATACGGACTGAAACACTGAAGGGACACGGACTGAAACACTGAAGGGATACAGACTGAAACAGTGCTGAGAAAACTATAGGGATCCTTGACATTGGAAAGCTGGAGGATCAATGACTCGGATGCACAGAAAATGAGATTGAAATACAGGCGGACGGACGGATGGACAGACAGGCACACAGGTACAGCATGTACTTGGTGCATAGCTTACAGACAGACAGACAGACAGACAGACAGACAGACAGACAGACAGACAGACAGACAGACAGACGAGGACACAGACGGATAGCTGGGGAGACAAACAGGCAGACGGCACGAATCCAGACAGATAGACAGAAGGAAGCCCTTTCATTTCATTACCATTCCTGCAGCACCCTGCTATTTCTTGTGTGCGCGTGCGTGTGTGTGTATGTGTGTGCGTGTGTGTGCGTGAGAAGCCTGCTGCCCTGACTTGAAGAGAGCCAGTGAATCACCAGTTGACTAAGAAACAGCGTGGCACCTGCACTCACGCCATGCAAGCTCACACAAGACACACACACACACACACACACACATACACACACACACAGTGTCACTCCCTCCCTCTCACACATATATGGCATGTTCTCTTGTGCAATGACTCTCCATGAATGTACAGTACGTGCGTGTGTGCGTGCGTGTGTGTGTGTGCGTTAGGCGGGTATTAACGTTCACTAGGTTACTATGTACAGTTTGCACCGTCTATTGCCTTTGTTGTCAGCAGTATGGGTGGTTTCCTTTGAAATGGAACGCAGGTGGCAGATTAGCGGCTTCAGTTTGTGTGTGTGTGTGTGTGTGTGTGTGTGTGTGTGTGGTGGGGGGGGACTTGCATGTGCCTTTGTGTCTACATACGTACAGTGGTGCATGTTCCCTGGTCTGCGTTTGGTGTGTGTGTGTGTGTGCGTGTGCGTGTGCATGCCCTCCGTGCGTGTGTGTGCTAGCATGGTGGCGCAGCCTGCATGTGGGGGACAGCTGCCGTCTGCCACACAATAGCGTTCGGTACCGACGCGTAATAGTCAGTTATACCACAATGCAACAGGTCTGGGAGAGGGAGAGGTAATCCAGACTGATGATTGGTCCTAAGCTTTGCTCTGTATAACATTCCCAGTCTTGGTACAGTAGGGGAATGTGGACATACTTTGAGAAAAAAGTAATTATTTGACTAGAACTATTTTGGCATGGTGGGCATGGTGTGTCATCATAGTGTTCATGGTCATAGTTATATGTTAATATGTTACTTTTTCTTGTAATGAATGTATTCACTAAAACCATATATAGACTTGGTTTTACTACAGGGTCCCCCACTCCCCCAAGACCCTGTTCTTGCCCCCTGTCCTGTTTCCCTCTCTACACCAAAGCCTCTAAAGTCAAACGTAGCAGATCTACAAGTGTCTATCTGTCTGTCTGTCTGTCTGTCTGTCTGTCTGTCTGTCTGTCTGTCTGTCTGTCTGTCTGTCTGTCTGTCTGTCTGTCTGTCTGTCTGTCTGTCTGTCTGTCTGTCTGTCTGTCTGTCTCTTTCTCTCTCTCTCTGTGCTTTCCCCATCTCTCTCTCTCTCTCTCTCTCTCTCTCTCTCTCTCTCTCTCTCTCTGTGCTTTCCCTACCCCTCTCTCTCTCTCTCTCTCTCTCTCTCTCTCTCTCTCTCTCTCTGTGCTTTCCCTACTCCTCTCTCTCTCTCTCTCTCTCTCTCTCTCTCTCTCTCTCTCTCTCTCTCTCTCTCTCTCTCTCTGTAATCTGTGTGTATTTTTTTAAACATTGTATAATCTGTAGTGTGACTCAAGGCCTTCTCTCTCCTCCTCCTCTCATCTTCATCCTCCTCTCCTTCCTGTCCCTCTCTTACTCATCCTCCTCCTCCCTTCTTCTCTTTTATCTATCTTCCTGTGTGTGTGTGTGTGCGTGTGCGCGTGCACATGCGCATGCGTGCGTGCGTGCTTCTTATCGCTTGCGTCTGTCTGTCTGTCTGCCTGTCTGTCTGTCTGTCTGTCTGTCTGTCTGTATTGTAGTTTAATGTCAGTGTTTTCTGCACCCACTGTTTAACCTTTACAAAACGGGAGATAAAAACACATCACATCACTTTAAAGTGACATCGCTCCCCCCCCCCCCCCCCTCTCTCGCCCCCCCTCCCTCTCTCCACCGCATCCATCCGTCCAGTGCGAGCTCGATATTGATCAAGGTCAAATGATGGCGTCAGAGCAGCGCGTGACATTTACCCGATGGATCGTTGGTTGTGGGACATTTGGCTGTTGCAGGAACAGAGAGAGATCTACCGTCCTCTGGCATGTCTCCTGTTTAAGGTGGCGTATAGCTCAGTGTTTGTGCACTGTACACCCTATACGCTCTGCCACCAGTTTGCTGTTCATCGACTAACTCACAGCGCGTCGCATCTGTTATTTTTAGAGTGCAACCAAAGTGTATAAAATCAGCCATTACGACGCCCATCAAGGCCCGCCAAAACACATTTTAGTCGACAAAAGATCAACTGTAGATTCAGTCGACTAAAATCGGATGATATTTAGTCGACTAAATCTAGACTGACACTAAAATATTTCAGATGATAAAATTGTGACTTAAAAACTAAATGGAATTGTATTCAAAAGACTATATGACTGAAACTAAATCAAACTTTGCTGTCAGAATCAACACTGGAATGAAAAGCAATAGAAACCTTGCAGTCCACCTTTACTGTAGGAACGCACCGTCGTCAGGCCCCTGCACACCAGCTGTGACCCCTGTGAGGATGAAGGCTTGAACTTTGACCCCTATAGATCAAAGGTGGAGGGCCTTCGCCACTGCTAGGCTGCCTGCAGGCTGAGCCAGCTATACCTGCCTGTCACTGACACAAGTGTCAGACACGCACGCACACACACATGCACACACAAGCGTGCACGCATGCGCAAGCCACACACATATTACAATATGTGCTTTTGCACACGGCACCATGCCTGTGGCTCTGTACATTGCTGTTCATAAAACATAGGACATAGAAACTGCAACGAGTACGTGTGTTTGATGAGTGCTGTGACCCCCCCCCTTCCTCCTAAAACATGATCATCAGGTACTATGATTATACCAGGAGTTTTGTCCTACTTCACCGTAATGTCCCACTAACGTACCAAGCACAGCCGATCTACAAGCTCACGAGCTACCGCGTCGACGTCGTGAACTTGTAGATCATCTGTAATTTCATTCAAATCGATTTGTTTTTGCAATCGATTGAATCGGTTAGTTTGATTGACCGTTGCAGCACAAGAGCTTTGGCTGGATTGGTTGTTAGCAAAGTGGGTCTGGTCTTGCAGCAGGCCACAGGTCATGTGGAGGGGGACAGGAGCATGAGAGAAGTATGAGAAGGGACGCAAGGGAGGGTAAGAGAAAGGTGATGACATTTAAGATGCTACCAGTGTCAACCACAGAAAAGGGCATCCTCTGTGCGTGTGCGTGCTTGCGTGCGTGCGTGCGTGCGTGCGTGCGTGCGTGCGTGCGTGCGTGCGTGCATGCATGCATGCATGCGTGCATGTGTTTCTCTGCAAACTTCTGTTTAGCAGCAGTGCAGTGCACTGCTTGCTGAAATCCTTGCAAATCCTCCGTTTCAAACCCAAACCGACATGTGAAACAATTTGCATTAGTTTTTACAGTGCAGGGAACAAGTGAACAAGTGTGTGCGTGTGTTTGTGTGTTTGTGTGGGGTGGACTGGGTATACAGTACTATAGTGCCACCTGTTCTCAGTCACGTGGCCCTCAAACGGCGCTGTGGCTCACACTCAACAGGCGGTGCATGGCACGCACGCACGCACACACGCACGCGCACACACACAGATGGCCACAGCACTGGTCCAGGACCTGCTGTTGTGAGTTTGGACTGACACGCTCAAGCATGCACACACACAAACACAAACACACACACACACACACACACACACACACACAGAGCGTGGTTTTGTAAGCCACACACAATGGCATAATTGATGATCTTATGACCACACTACAGCAACAAATGAAAATTCCAAACGGCTCAACGATAAACGAACGAACACGAGCAAAACCCCAAAAGATTGTGGGCCTTTTTCCATGAAGCACTCAGAGCGCTGTAGCCCCCGAGGCGTGCGTTACCATGAAGCACACAGAGCACTGTTAGCCTGGCTAATAAACCAGACTAATATCACACAACACTGTCGCGGTATATCAGTCTGGGCTGGCTCCAATTGGATTTCATTTCCCGGGGCACATTTTCTCTTTGACGCAATTGGTCAGAGCTACTGTCAGTCAAAGGTCTCAAGCATTGAACGTCACTGTACCAAAGCCCGCCCATATTGCATACCGTGTCCCGATTGGTCCGACCTGTTCTCGGTTGTAGGAAAGAGGTGTGCTACTGAGCCTCGCCAGACCGTAATCCGCTGGTAGGCAACTTTTTTTTGCCAACGGCTGATTCGGTCTGGTTTATTAACCAGGCTAGAGCACTGTAGCCCCCGAGGCGTGTGTTACCATGAACTACAGAACGCTGTAGCCACCGAGGCGTGTGTTACCATGAAGCACAGAGCGCTGTAGCCCCCGAGGCGTGCGTTACCATGAACTACAGAGCGCTGTAGCCCCCGAGGTGTGCGTTACCATGAAGCACAGAGCGCTGTAGACCCTGAGGCGTGTGTTACCATGAAACACAGAGCGCTGTAGACCCCGAGGCGTGCGTTATCATGAAGCACAGAGCGCTGTAGCCCCCGAGGCGTGCGTTATCATGAAGCACAGAGCGCTGTAGCCCCCGAGGCGTGCGTTACCATGAAGCACAGAGCGCTGTAGACCCCGAGGCGTGCGTTATCATGAAGCACAGAGCGCTGTAGCCCCCGAGGCGTGCGTTACCATGAAGCACAGAGTGCTGTAGCCCCCGAGGCATGCGTTATCATGAAGCACAGAGCGCTGTAGCCCCCGAGGCGTGCGTTACCATGAAGCACAGAGCGCTGTAGCTCCCGAGGCGTGCGTTACCATGAAGCACAGATCACTGTAAACCCAGTGGCATGCGTTATGCGGCTGATGAATGGCCGACCACCGGTTAACCCCGCGTTGGAATGTCTCAACATGTCTGACCTAGTGTGCCACAGGTGCAAACTGCAAACTGGTGGTGGAAAGTAACAAAGTACATTTACTTAAGTACTGTAATTAATTTTTAGGTATTTGTACTTATTTCCAATTTCCAACGTTGTTACTTCTACTGAGTCCACTACATCTCAGAGGCAAATATTGCCTACTTTTACTCCACTACAATTATTTGAAAACTTTAGTTACACTTTCTAGATTTTAATAATGAATACAAAACATATTTTAACTTTGGCTTTAACTCACAACGCGTCACAATGTGAGGGTGAGCTTGTAGACCTGCTATTTTCAAGATGTTTACACATAGACGGGACATTCTGCATAACTATTTTGGTTTTGTACTTTTACTCAAGTACATTTTGAATTTCTGACTTTCACTTGTACGCTGTGTACGTGTGTGTGAGTACTTTCTACTTTTGGTACTTTAAGTACATTTTGATGCCAAAACTTTTGTACTATTATTTAAGTACAATTTGAATTCCAGACTTTTACTTGTATCGGAGTAGTTCTACATTGCAATATTTACTACTTACTAGTACTTTTTCCACCACTGCTAGTCGGCCAAAACTCCAGAGGAGCATATTGACCACAGAACGTACCTCAATTCCCCATCAGTGTGAAAGCTCTCCTTTGGCCTTTTCTATTTGAACGTTACAGCCGGGGATGCCTACTCTCTGTACACTTATATTATTAGCAAGCGAGTGTGTCCTTGTGGTTATACTGACTAAACCCTACAAGCGAGTGTCTCCTTGTCGTTATACTGACTAAACCCTACAAGCGAGTGTCTCCTTGTGGTTATACTGACTATAAACCCTACAAGCGAGTGTCTCCTTGTGGTTATACTGACTATAAACCCTACAAGCGAGTGTCTCCTTGTGGTTATACTGGCTAAACCCTACAAGGCGTCCGGACAAAAGGGAGTTTCCGTTCCGCTGTGTCGATGACCTGGATGTTGTCCGACCTCTCCGTGACCTCTGTCCTTCCTCTGGTGTTGTTGTTGTTTCAGGAAGTGGGCGGAGTCATGGTGACCTGCTAGGACTGACTTCACCCTCACTCACCAGGTAAGTCTGTCTGTCTGTCTGTCTGTCTGTCTGTCTGTCTGTCTCTTTCACTCTCTCTCTCTCTCTCTCTCTCTCTCTCTCTCTCACACACACACACACACACACACACACACACACACACACACACACACACACACACACACACACACACACACACACACACACACACACACACACACACACACACACACACACACACACACACTCTCTCTCTCTCTCTCTCTCTCTCTCTCTCTCTCTCTCTCTCTCTCTCTCTCTCTCTCTCTCTCTCTCTCTCTCTCACACACACACACACACACACACACACACACACACACACACACACCTGATTGTAAACACCACTCTCTGTGTCTCTCTCGATAAATCTTAAAACCACGTATCACCCTATACTTAGTTTGGTGGAGAGGAGTCCCCCAGGGCTATACACTACTACTAGGGCCCCTCCTGTTTTTCACTCTCCACTAAATTCCTTGTAGCCAGTTTACCAGCCAGTCTATACACTCACAACGCAGGGCGTCGCCAGAATAGAGATATGGGGTCCAAGAGGTCACCGGTCCACTTTCACAGTCCAATTGACGATATGCACACGACGATATGTGGAAATAGCACCATTTTACGTTTTGGGCAGGCAAGATGTGTTAATTGTCGTCTCCCCGTGCACAATCGTAGCATTAAAGGTTTTCAAAGAGATATACCCATGGATATACCTGCCAGATGAGTAGGATACAAAGGCTGAAAGGCTTGCATTTACATTCCAATGGGTGATTGAGGGGCGCGCTCTACCGCAACGGCCAATCAGCTGTCCACTAATAGTTCTCATGTCTTGTTTTTGTCTTCTTTTTTTCTCATTGTATGGATTTTGGCCAGGCCAGAAATGGATTTGGACAGGCTGACGCCTGCCCTCGCCTTATTGTAGATACGCCTTTGCGTACAGTAACACTACACGTATGTGCATGGGCAGTGGTGGGAAATGTACTCACTGCAATGTAGAAATGCTCAAAGTAAAAGTACGGAATTAAAACTTTAACTTGAGTAAAAGTACAAAAGTGTTGGTATCAAAATGTACTTAATGTACCAAAAGTACCCTTTTCAAAATGTATAAATCTATTGAAAATAGCTGATCTACAAGCTCACAATGCGTCGCGTTTCAAATGGCCGAAATGTATAGGGTGTAAGTGGTTAATGTATGTTTTCTAATCAAAATTAAAATCACCGTAAAAAGTAACTAGTAACTAAAGTTTTCGGCTATTTTCAAATGGCCGAAATCAAATGTATATGGTGTAAGTGGTTAATGTATGTTTTTTAAAATCGCCGTAAAAAGTAACTAGTACGTTTTCAAATAATTGTAGTGGAGTAAAAGTACACATTTTGGCTCCGAGATGTAGTGGAGTAGAAGTAAAAGTACTGGAAATTGGAAATACTCAAGTAAAGTACAAATACCTCAAAATTGTACTTAAGTACAGTACTTAAGTAAAAGTACTTCCACCACTGACACACACACACACACACACACACACACACACATATACACACACACACACACACACACACACACACACACACACACACTGAACAGCGTGAGTAAGAGAGGCATGTGGGAAGAGGACGACGAGGAGAGGAGAGGAGAGGAGAGGAGGGGAGGGGAGGGGGTGAGGAACGGAAACACACTCACTCGGTGTGGTGACTAAATTTGAGGGCTGTGATGCACGAGAGTGAGTGGACCGTCCATCGCTACCGTTA